>NC_040033.1:19402396-19436697 GCF_000972845.2 Larimichthys crocea | reverse complement strand
AATACATAACAGGTTTTACAGCTGTTTCCAAACTTGCTGTATCAGAATGCAGATCAATGCCTGTTGAGGGCAAGAGGTGATGGATTTTGTCTCTAATAGTTATAATTTTATCATTAAAGAAGCTCATGAAGTCATTGCTACTTAGACCTAAAGGAATAGATGGCTCAGTAGAGCTGTGATTCTCTGTTAGCCTGGCTACAGTGCTGAAGAGAAACCTGGGGTTGTTCTTATTCTCCTCTATTAATGAAGAGTAGTAGGCTGCTCTGGCATTACGGAGAGCCTTCCTGTATGTTTTGAGATTATCTTGCCAGACTAGATGAGATTCTTCCAGTTTAGTGGCACGCCATTTGCGTTCAGATTTACGTGCCTCTTGCTTTAATTTACGAGTCTGCTGGCTATACCATGGTGCTAGCCTTCTTTGTTTAATTATCTTCTTTTTCAGAGGTGCAATAGAGTCCAAAATTGTCTGTAATGAGCCTGTAGTACTATCAACAATATACACAATATATTACACTTGTTTGTCTTAAAAAATCCAGTATAACACAGTAATTCAAATAATAAATAGTAGTTCAGCAGTATACTGCTGAATATACTAAATATACTGTTATGTTTGTATTACACACACACACACACACACACACACACACACACACACACACACACACACACAGTATACATGCACAGTATAACCAGCATACACACAGATGCACTCACTGATTCCTCACCGCTTCAATCTTTCATCTGCTCCATTTCCAGCAGTGCCCCCAGACAAATGAACCATGATGTAGTAATTACTGGGTATCAGAGGATGTAAACACTCGAGTCCCTGTAGCAGAGATTTGCAGCACAATTCAGCAACATTAGTCAGCTTTTGCATGGTGTAATTCAGTGGGTTACATTACCATTAGAAAGGATTAACATCAGTGTATAGCCTGAATCGATGACAGGGAAATCATGAAAGGACGAACAAAGTCAAAAACACACAAAACATGGAGCTAAGATTAGCATAAAGACAGTACACTCATGTAAAATGAAACTCCATGATCTCCATCTGTGCGAGAAACTGATGTATGATGCTGACATGAAAGGAGGCAGCAGCATGCTGATGGATGAATGTGACCTTGAAGATGATTTGGTCACTTAGGATGATTTGGGCTTTTTGTCAAAAGCGTCACGTTAATGTTTGATTCATATGTTTCAGTCTCAGGGAACACACTTCTCTGCTGCCTGCTGAATGACAAACAGGGAACATGAATAACTGCTGATAACAGCAGCACTGGTGTGTGTGTGTGTGTGTGTGTGTGTGTGTGTGTGTGTGTGTGTGTGTGATAGAGAGAGAGAGATATTTCATGTGTATATACTAGTGTATGTTTGTTACATAATTGTAAAAGTTGATCAAAGTTAAAGAAAATGAATAATGGCAGAAGAAACACATGGATTCATACAGGCTGTAGATTGTGGAGCTGTGAACGGTGCCCCCTGGAGGTCAACTCTCACCTAGCACCGTGGAATAGAGCAGCCTGGGCTGCAGGACAGCAGCATGTTATATCTTCTTAATGCAGGTCGACTCAGCTGCATAACTAATGATCTAACTCAGGCCCACGCTGTTTCTTTTAGAATGAGGGGAAAGGTAGTTAGAAGTAGCATAAAAATAGATATTGGTTCATTGGAAATGTCGTCAGCACCTCAGCACAAACATGACAGACTGTCAGAAACCTGGACCATGTTACAATCATACAGAGATATGAATAACCACATCACACCGTGGACCAGAATAGGACGTGTCTAGTGACATGAAACACGTTGAGTAAAGCAGAATTCAATGAAAATGTCATTAATAATGGATGTTAAAGGGAACCAACACGTCCAGAAACAGCCCTGCTGTGAGTCCAATCTCTCTTGCTGTCATTGGTTATCGTTGGATTATTTGTATGTGAGTGTGTCTTCATTTTCTTCTCTTGTCAGACTGTTTCCATCTCAGTGTGTTGTTGAGCCTGCCTGTTGGCTTCTCTGGATGTTATAATTCAGCATGCTGCTGCTACTGCTGCTGCTGCTGCTGTAGTCTGGCATCCTCACAGACATTAAAAATGCACCATGGCCAGGTTTGTACGTACTGTAAAAATTCAACCTTGAAACATAGCTGCAAACCAGAACGTACTCCTAAGAACTGATGCTGAATATCAAACAGTTTTGTTTGGAGACACATCATCTTACAGCCAGGCAACATGTCAGTCCCAAGCATCAATGTTTGATCTGTCCCTTTTTAGTTCAAGAAAAAAATCAGCTTACAATAATTCACTTGTTCACAATGTTCAGTTTGGCAAAATATTCTTAACCCATGCTTTTTTTCTTTTTCTTTTTACACAATGTAGATGTGTTCTGTTTGGAGACAGCCATGTCACTCTGTCTGTCTATCTGTCTATCTGTCCACCACTTTAGTCCAGAATGAAATATCTGGACAACTTTATTGTTATGCTGTGCTACTACTTTTTTTACAGACATGCACAGTGGACACTGAGATCAGGAGTGTTTCATGTTTCAACAACAATTGGAGATATGACCACATAAGAATCTACACACAGTGAATTTAAACTATATCTTTTCAAGTGTAACTAAAACCCTGAATTCTGTTAGCTACGTCTCTCTCTTAGCAGATTTAAAACATGCACCAGAGGACTGTCACTATAAGGGACTGTCAGCTTCATGGATGACCAGTGTTCAGTGCAGCAGGAATACAGCTGGAGAGGGGGACTGCCTCCAGATCAGCCGATATTGACATTCAAATGCAACAGCCACGTTTCAGCCAGTCGAGGACGGTCACTGCATATCTATAGCACAATATGTAGAATAGATATACTTTGCATTAAACTGTCACGATGTGTTGGACCTGCTAAATACTAAGTATCCACCTGAGTGTTTGGTTCTGCTTTAAGTTCTGTGTTTTAAAAGAGGAAATGATGAGTCATGGATTCATTAAACATCCGCTGTGAATCATTCTAGGTGTTCAGCTGTCAGATCTTAAAGCTTTATCTGTGAAACAACAGCTTTTTTTTCACACTAATGAACAGCAGATATGTCAGGAGACAGAAACTGTCATCCTGTAATACTGAAAACACACTGTAATGTATGTACATACTGTGTGTGTGTGTGTGTGTGTGTCACATGAGGGTAATTGGTGTCAGGTTTAATTAGTGGCTATATACTTGACACTGTGTCGTTGCTGAATTAGTGGCACTACAGAATGAGCATCTGAATGCGTTTGCGGCTTCCCGGCTGCCTGGCAACATCACTCCTACTGACACGAGGATAAATGCTGTACATCAAGTATGTCACATGTCTCAGTTTTGTCACGCCTCCACAGAGTCTTAGACAGGCACGCAAGGTGCCCGACCCACCGAGATTACATCTGCTTTAATGTAACCCGTTAACGTCAAGAGCAAAAAGGTCCACAAAAGGACGTGAGTTGGATTAGATGGATGTCAAACACACACAGTGGGCTTTCATCCAGCAGAACTGGGGTTTGTTGTTATGTTGAACGGTAGTGGGCACAAAATGTCAATCCAGAGACCAGAGCCTGTGATAGTTTATTGAAAGCAACAATTTTCAGTAGATGGATTGACAGAATGAATTCTGAGGTGAGGGTGATCCAGAATGGAGATGAGACAGGACTGGACATAGCAGGTACGATTCCTGATCCACAGAGAGATCAGGGTTAGTCAGGTGTTCACAAAAGTTTCTGAAAATGACAAAGTTGTCCGTAGTCAGTCTGGGTGGTTGAATCTGTCTTATTATATTGCACAGGCTGATTGGATGACGGGGCACAGGTCAGACCATCATCAATTATATCAAACCTAAACCTAACCAAACTGCAACCATTTCACAACACTGATGTTGTTAAAAAGGCGTCTTGTGCAGGCCAGAGGGTACCTTGCACGGCACATCAAAGCAGCATCTGTATTTGACATCGTGGGATGAGAACATGTCAGCTGACCAGGCTGATGCTCCAGACAGCCGAGAGAATGTTTCTGAGCAAGGCCATCAGGTAACAGCTAACGAAAGAGGTCAGAGCAGCTCTCAGAAACAAGACGTCTGAGAAGAAAGTCAAGCTGAACAGACAGAAATAGACAATTGTGTTGTTTTCTCAGCATCTCCTGTGTTTATGACTCAGTTTGTCACATTGAAGAGTCGATGGGATGTAGAGACATAAGAGCTGTGATGATGATGATTGATGATGATTGATGAACAGTTTTACATCTTCCACAGAGAACTGATGAACTTTACTAACCTCTTGCTCACTTGACCTTTGGATCACACTGTGAGGACTCAATGATTGCGCTTCAAACTGACCTCAGACCTGGAAGCTGTCAGCACACAGCTCCATGAGCTCAGGGACAAGGAACAAAGAAAGTGGCTTTGCAGTACAGAATTAAACTAATACACATTTATTGATATGTTATGTGACGTTAATCATATAGAAAGAACACAAGGTTTGAATTAAGATGCATTGGATACATCTGTGACAAGCTCTGAAGCTGAAGTCACCACAGGGGATGGAGAATGTGCCAAAGGAGCTCCAGGAAGCTCCATCCGAGAGGAACAGAGAGTGCTGAGAGGCTCCCCTCCAGAAGAACGTCCTCCTCTCCGGCACTCATGCATGTGTCACATTTCAGTGCAGTAGTCTGTTTCCACAAATGAAGACAGCTCATTATTTTCACTGCTTAGTCTGGTTTAGACTGGACATGTAACTACACCCTAATTACTGAGCTATACATGACCATGAAAAGTTTTTTATCTGCACCTCAGTGCAAAGTGCATTCAAACTCAAAACATCAGCATGCCTCTAATATACATGGTGCTGCCTCCATCTAGTGGTTATTTGAGGTAATGCTGCAGATCAGCACTGAATTGTCAGGGTCTCACACAGTGAGGCTTCAGTCAAACAGACAGAACAAGGAGCATGAAGTGCACCAAACATCTGCATTTATTGTTTTTCCACTCATTTATTAGCTCTGCCTTTAATTTGTCACTCTCCTGTATACAGACCTTTATTATATTAGTATTTAGATCATGGCTGCCAGAGGTGCACTCATACAGTCTAAGGCAGGGGTTCCCAAACTTTTCAGCCCGCGCCTCCCAAAACAACAGTACCAGTGATTTGTGATCGCTACTATCCCCAGACGTCACATAGTACATGTTGCAATATTTAGCACGATGCAAATATACTTTAGCTTATGGTGTTGTTGTTGTTGCTTATGTCGTTAATCTGTCGTAATCATATCAGGGGTCAGTACATTTATGGCTAAAAAATGCTATTTCTAAACTAGTGGTCTAAGGTGTTGTAATGCATATATTATATATAGCTTTTTGTTTGCTTGTTTGTCAACTGTCATTTTATTTTGGATTGGTTTCATTCAGTCGTTGTAGATTTGTTTTCACAGCTCTGGGATCAGGGAAAGCTCTTCTCTTATTTCCTCATATGCACCAATAAAGAAATGATGACTGTCATTATGATTTGAGATGAGTACATGAAGTGAGATTATTTACTCTGAGCAAAGTAAATACAGTGTGTTCAACTGAAGCTTTTTTGGATGGAGACTTACTTAAACAACATTTATGAAAATAAAAAGTAGATTTTTTTTTAAATTCATTTAATTTCATTTCATTTCAGAAGGTCAATTACAGACGACTACAGACAACTGTAACCATCCAGTTCAATATGTAAAATTGTTTTCTTTATGATATTTTATTTCATAGTTAGAACATGTTTATGCTGATTAGGTCATTAAATCTCTGAAACATATGCAGGGTTTTATGATCAGTTAAAAACAGAATCTGATCATCATCACAGAACTGAGTGTTCCCACTTTACTCCGTTCATTATCCAGCCTTGCTGTAACCATAGCGACCAATCATCTCAACACTCAAACTTAGTCAAAGTTATTTAAGATAACTTTATTTAAGTTGTGTGCAGAAGCAGTCAGCTGGAGGAAGTTAAGCCTGAGGGCAACACGTTATCCATGTTTGTAAAATGAGGTTATTGGTTGTTTTAAAATATAATAAGTCCTAATAAAAAACGATTCAGTAACGATTATGTTTATTAGGTTGTTAACTGACTCTGATCACAAATGAAAACTCCAAACTCACTTTTTAATTGTTTATTTACAGTACGAGACATCAATGTACAAATCTGTTGCCATAGTAACAGAGCTTATCGTTTCATAAACATAAATTTACAGTACAGACCCACTGGAAGTGTCTACATGTACAGTTTCAAATCATTTGTGTTTATTGCATCAGAGAGACCTGAACCACGCTGTCAGTCAGCAAAGTGAGAGTTTAAACAGTACTGATGAATGGACCTCTTCAAAACAACACATGGCATTATGTACACAGAGTGAGAAAACTCTCAGAGATATCTGCAATATTCAACAGAAACACCTGAAATAATAATAATAATAATTAAAAAAGAATCAAATAATTTCTCCATGCATGGCACCAAATACACAAACAGACAGTATACAAACGTGGTGAGAGATCGGGAGCTGGCTCTGGTCAGAGGGAAGCAGCATGGACGAGGAAATGGACTGAAATGAAGGCTTGGCTACTGAATCCAAAAATCATGAAAGAAAGCGAGTTACTGCTCAAAGTGTGTGTGTTATTCACCCACTGACTGTGGAAGGAGTTCGTTTGTCTGTTTCTCTCGACTTCACTTTGTTTGTCTGTGTCTTCATTAGTAAATGTCTGGACTACCAGAATGCCCTTCGCCTCGTAATCAGAACATGGTGGTTCAATCATGTCCTTCTAAGTGCTAAAAGCTCACAGAAGAGCTGAGCTCAAACTGCTGGATCAGGATTAGAACTGAAGCCTGACTCATACATCCTCATTCTGATTAAAGGTCCTGAAAACAATTCTCTTAATATGAGTGATGAACAAACATTTCTAATTGTGATGTCCTGTCAACAGTCTGATGGTGCCAGTGGACACCTCCAACTAAAACCAGGAAGGTTTAACAGAGTCGAGAAAAGAGCTTAAACAAATGTGACGTCTAATGTAAAGTCTACGAGCATGCTCAGAGAGCTTCACAACGGCCAAGTAAACCTGGAAGCCAGAAAAGGCTTTTTGGCTCTGCGAGCAGTTTTCATTCCAAGGACATGTAAGTGATTTAATCCAAGTCTACAGGACTGTGTTTAAATGTGGTGTTTGTACACAGTCCTGCCCTTCAAATGAGCATTAAAGGTTAAAGACGTTGCATACAGACATTCAGCTCACTTTGCTGTTGTGATGTTAGCTGTAGGCAGAGGAGTTGTGAGTGTTGTCTGGAGCTGGTCTGCTGGCTTCTTTTGGATTTCTCTTGAACCACTTACTCCACCTTTAAAAGGTCCAGTGTGTAGAATTTGTAGAATACCCCTCACCTCGATCTCTTGTTTTAACCATGGAGAAACTACAGTGGCTGTGAAACTTCAGTGTCTGGTTTGTCCTTTCTGGGCACTGTGGAAACATGGTGGTTCAACATGGCGGACTTCATTGAAGAGGACCCGCTCATTCTACAGCAACATACACATAAATCTCATTTTCAGGTGATTCTACACTAATAAAGACAAAGTTATGAATATTACATTCCATTTCTGTCAACACTCTCTAATCTTACACACTGGACCTTTGAGTGAAACTCTGTCTCAGTTCATATAATGCATCCACAGCCCCAACTAGGATTTCTCTTCATTAAAACTAAATGTGATGACAGTTGTGAAGTTGTTAGATTAAACTGCCGGACCACGCCAATCAAAGCACACCATCACAGTCCTGACCGCACAGGTTAGCTGAGGTAATGACTGTTCAACTTAGAACAACTAATGAACTTTAAGTTTGATTGCTGCTCTACATGTCATGAATATTTAATGTTGAAGATTATTATTATTATAATATTATTAAACGCTTGTATTGAATGACACAAAGGCTCAGAACCTCCTCATCCAGAGCACAATGTACAGCTCAGAGTGTGTGTAAAGAGAATACATATTCTCATACAGTGTGTACACTCAAGCACTTGTGTGCTGTCTGTGTCAGTCTAGTGGCTCATTCTGGTCCATTTAGTAGCTTCTGGAGCTTTTGATAATCACGCAATCTCTTTCAGCAGAGGCCTTTTAGTTATAACTTTTAAGTTATTTCTCTTTTTTTTTTAATAAAACTGGACAAACTCCACATGAAGAAGCCTGTGTGACCTGATCAAAAGCTCCACAAACACTTTGTGATGAGACTGTTCAAAAATCAACTTTCAATCTCAATCAATATCTCAAATTCTCTAAGCTCTACTGGAACTTGGGGAAATATCTCAGTGTGTCAAACTGTTCATGTTTAGGGTAGAGATGTGGGTGGGTCAAACAAAAGCAAACCAAATGAAACACAAGAGACATGAACCTATTGTGCTTTAGGGGGTGGGCTACTTGGGTGATGCATTATGGGAGAAAAACGAGAGCAGGTACTTAAAAATGCACTTAAAACCCAGCTGCTTAAATAACATCAGATCGACTGTGGAACAGCATCTGATTATACAAACACAGTATCTATGGAGGGGAGTTTGTATAATCAGAAGGCCTATGTTTGTTACCATGACAACACTAACTCTTCCTCCTCAGACAGTATTGTCGTGTGGTGGGTGGGGTCAGTAGATGAACTCTCCGGGGACCTCCTGCAGGGCACTGAAGGGCTCCTCGAACTTGAAGCGTTTGGAGATGGCCTTCTGCTCGGCAGCCAGGACCTCCTTCTCTGAGGTGGAGGCGGAGGACTGGCGGCACTGACCCAGGGTGTAGGCAGCCATGACTATCAGCTCCTCCGTCAGCGGACCTTCCCCTTCTTCCTCTTCGTTGTCCTCCTCAGCTGTAGTCGTGCTCCCGGGAGGTTCAGGGCTACTGGTGGAGCTGCTGGTGGTGGAGCCGGATGCCTGGTCCTCCGCTGGTAGGATCTCCTCCACCGGCTGGGTTTCCTGAGGCTCTGAGGACTGATGAAGCCAAGGGTGTTTGAGGCACTGCTCTGCTGTGGCCCGATCCCTGAACACAGAGACACACATGAGTACAGCACACAGACGCATGAAGCTTCTGTTCTGACACTAGAGGTCACCAAAGCCTCACACAGGGTCAGAGAGGTTTAAGTGTTAGGACAGAAAACTTTTTGATGTTCTCTTTCATGTTTTTAGGTGGTAGAAAGTCCTCTTTACAAAGAGATGTCATTTTGTGTGAAGGGTTTGTTTTTGTACATGGAGGACAAAATGCAGAACAACAGTTCAACCAGACTGACAAGTGAAAGCACAGAGAGACAAAATTAAATAAGAATAGAAGAAACCACCAGTCACTGCTCAAACAAACTGGAAGCTGCAGGTTCCTGTTTCAGTGTCAAGTCTCTCTAACAAGCTGGATGATTAACAGGTGAACTGCTTTGGCAAATATGTTGTAACCCTCAGAACAGAGATCCAAGTTTGGCCTGGGGGTTTTCTGGACTGGAAATCAAATTCTAAACGGAGACAGTTTGGGGAAAAGTATTCTCTCCATTAATACAACACCATGAGGACATTGAATGGAAAGTGGACAATGGAAAGTTTAATCATTTCATTCCAACTGAAATGATTCATTTGGTGTCTGAATGCATCTCTGTTAAGATCCACTGAGGGAAAGAAGATCAATACAAGCAACATCAATACAACAGGTAACCCCAAACCTTTGAGCAGTAATTTAAAATATTTATACTACATATTTTAAAGGCCTGGGGGGTTAGCACTACTGGATTTATTTAATATTTCTATTAAAAGACTGTTAATGTATGCTGTAGACTTGACCACAAGCTATATTGACAGTCTTAAGCAGGATGTACACAGCAACTGTCTGCAGTTCTCGGGGACTCCGGCTCAGTCTCGGCTCTGTTGTGGTGTCAGTGTCCACTGGAAATGTTTATGATGCTGATTAGAGCAGTTTGAACACAAATATACTGAGGTTTGCATTCACACAGTGACAGATGCTCCGTGGCTGTATTTAAATGTAATTTATTGCTTCTAACTTTGTCGGATTTGTTTGTTTTGTCATGAAATAATGATCTAACCTGCAGCTCAGCAGCAGCTGATGGTCAACAGTGTTTATGTGTTGGCTGTCTGACAACACAAACAGATAAATATGTCAGATTGGCCGCCTCAGGCACAATTATAAAACTGTATCACTATGCACCAACATTGGTGCAACCTGCAGGTGTGTGCCGGAGGCCAGAGGTCACCTGAGCTGCATGTGCTTTCTAGCAGCAGACGTTAAAACTAAATGACGTCTACTGTTCATTGTGTTCATAGTTCTGGACAGTTTTAGACTTTGATTGTAAAAACATGATAAAACAAATGGAGCTAAAGCAGGGGTCGCAACCTATGGCTCGTGAGCCAGATGTGGCTCTTTTGATGACAGCATCTGGCTCACAGACAGGGGAGAAAGTAAGCTGGTACGGTCCAGTACTGCGTACTGAAACACAGTGGTCGCTATGGGGATCGGTGCATGATCGGGAACATGCACCAGAAGTCGCATTAATGTTAAGAAGTATTTTATTTATTATTGGTTAGCTTCAGTATAACAGCGTTATTAAAAAGAATAAATTCAGAGACTTATTATACTCTAAAATTGTTAGGCTTACTTAAAAATGCATTTATTTGTATTCAGTGTTAAAAAATATTATATGGCTCTCATGGAAATACATTTTGAAATATGTGGCTTTCATGGCTCTCTCAGCCAAAAAGGTTCCCTGAGCTAAAGTGTCCTGATTGGTTCTTTCACTCTTTCAGCCGCTCTTTAAAATGATCCAGTTGTTTTGGACTTGCTTATATATAGGGGTCAAATGCTTTGACAGAGGTTTATGTGTCTTGTGGACTGACTGTGGTTGTTTGCGGAGCAGCGTCTGGATGAAGGACACGGCGGCCTGGTCCAGCTGCTGCAGCTCCTCTTCGGTGTAGCTCACATTGAGCTGGGAGATGTTGAGAAACGTCTCCTGCTTGTCCTCGCCCAGGAATGGAGAGATTCCTGTCAGCATCACGTAGGCCAAAACACCGATACTCCTAAACACAACATGGACACAGAGCAGACGGGGTTAGACTAACCTAACAGTACAAAAAGATCACTCGTGTTTATTCATCCAGTTTTCTTACCACATATCTGTTGCTGTGCTTATAGGCTCATAATTTAGAATCTCCGGAGCTGAAAACAGCAACACAAACGTGAGTTAGTAGTTGAATTCCTAGATTAAAATCAGCGCACATAGTAGTTCAACCGACTCACCAACATACTCCGGAGTTCCCATGATCTCTCTGAGCTCCTGGTGGCTGCTGACCATCCTGGACAGACCAAAGTCCACGATCTTAATGTCACCCAGAGGAGAGCTGCTGGTCAGCAGGATGTTCTGAGGCTGATGGGACACAATGGCACACATTAGCATAAGACAGGAAAGACATAAACACATATCATCTGTATAGTTTCATACAAGATATACTGTATTCTTTGTAGTTTTGTATTCGTGTCATTTTGAGCTGTTAGAGTTCTACAGGGAGTTTATCTGGATCTACACGTGTACAGTATATGAGCAAACATTTGATTTTATGACACCCAACAAGAACTGCACTATTCAAGAACTTTCCAAGGCTCAATTACCTCAAATTCAAGGTCCGAACACAGATTTAAACACAACAAAACAATAGATTGTGTAAGCTGAGCAGCAGACACAGAGACTGTTTTACAAGCTGCTAAAAAATATTTCAAGCACTTCCAATGACCTATGATGTCTTTTTATGTCCATTTTCAAAATCTTTCAAAGCCTTGATTTTCCCCCTTAAATGAACTTCAAAGCATTTCAAGGACTGCTGCTGACCTTCAGGTCGAGGTGGACTACGTTGTTCTGGTGGAGGAAGGAGACCCCCTCCAGGATCTGCCTCATGAGCCTCTTCACGTCCTCCTCGCTGAAGGCCTCGTCCTCCCGATCTGCCACACACTGGTTGAAGATCTCACCTCCAGCCGCGCTACACACACACACACACACACACACACACACACATACAAAAGGACATACATCAGATTATAATACAAACATAGCATCAATCAGCGAGCTTTGCCAAAATCTATCCTCTGCTTCACCTGTGGGTAACCTTGGGGGGCTGCAGTGTATCCCAACATGCACTCTCACAAACAGACAGACAAACACACTCATCTGTAATTTGGAGTTTGTGTTTGGATTGTGGGAGGAAACTGGAGCACCCGCAGGAAACCCAAACTACAGCCTGTGCTCCCCCGTTTCATCCGCAACGTCGCCAAAATGATTTAGAGACTTGTCCTACGTCAGTTTTTTTCTGGACCATCCCACGAGACACTGTAGAAATAAATCACTATCCAGCCTTAAAGTATAACAGTGTGTGTGTGTGCGCGCGTTATGACTAGCTGGAGGTGAAGGCAGAAATAGCAGAGCAATTCCAAATATAGCAAACTAATTATGAGCTTCACTTGAATGAGGCCATTTGTACTGTTGACTGATCACTTTGTTCCACATGAGAAAACAGGCGTGTGGTTAGAAAACAAACAACAACATGAAAACTGTCTGAACCAATTGGAAATGCTCAATCTGCCAGCCACCTTAAAGCACCTTTAATTTCCTCTGACCCGAGATAAACTCTGATGGATAAACTCAATTAGACTGGGCGTGTGATTGGAAAGAAAAAGAGAGGGCAGTCAGGAATAGACAAGGCGTCCCTTCAGGGTGCTGGTGAATTAGGCTTTATCTCAGAGGAAGGTGGAGGGTAGGGAGGAGGAGGTGGAGGTGTGAGTGTGTTTTGGTTTTTCAAGGTGACGAGAAAAAGCCTTTCAACCAACTGTAGAGAATAAAAACAGTCAGAAAGCGTCTGGAGGTCACACCTGATGCATACTAATCAAAGTCAAATAGTTCCCCACAGAAGCTCCATTCTACACACTCCACACAGAGTGTGTGTGACAGCCTGTGCCACACACAGCTCTGAGCACTCAGTCTCCTTATTAAACATTAAACACAACAAATGAGTGCATGATCTATGAGTGAATGGAAATTCACATCTGACTCACAACCAAGCGGCAACCTCCGCCAATGTGGAAGGGCCAAAAACTGCAGTTCCTCAAACGTCCACTTGAGGCTGGCTCCAGAAGTGAGTCAGTCTCCATAAGTCCTCATGTTCAAATGTCCAACTTCACAGCAGAAATAAACATGTTTACAGCCTGGTACAAAAACAGTTTTGGTCTCTATAGCTAATTTCCCCGTTCATGACAACTGTACTGAGGGTGGATTTATAGCAGCATTACACTAACCTCTTTAGCAGCCATAGCTGTTGTGTTGAAGCAAAAAGTCTATTCTCACACACCTATTATTATTAAACCACACCTGTAGCTCATGCTGTAGCTGCCAGTAGTTCCTCATGGGATGCTAACTGTGATTGGACACAAGTTATGTTATATATGTTGTTAGTGATGTCTACATGTGACACTAAACCTGAACGTTCCCCTGACTTTGACCAGGCTACTCTGTTACTGCTAGATCTGAGCGTGCAGACTTTTGATTTGAACGCGTAGACTTTAGATCTGAGCGCGCACAGGACATATTTGAGTGTGAGCGAAATGTTTGTGTCCAAGCAGAAGAAATGTGAGCACAAGCATGTGATTTTTGAGTCCAAGCACACATTTTGAAAGAAAGCAGCAGAAATCTGAGTGCGAGCACAAAATGTGAGCACGAGGACAATAAATCTGAACATGAGAAGGAGAAATCATGCTCTCAAACTGAAAATGTGCGCTCTTGAATAAAGATAAAGACTGGGGCCAATCACAGTTATGTTTAAGTTGTTGGTGTAGACCCAGTATAGAGTATAGAGTATAATGATTAATAACTAGGTCAGCTGAAGGGGGGGGTGTGTGTGTGTGTGTGTGTGTGTGTGTGTGTGTGTGTGTTTGCAATAGTGACACAGTTTAGAAACCATCACCACACACACACACACACACACACACACACACACACACGCATAAACTGTTGGAATGAGAGTTCATTCCTCAGAGGATCAGTCAGAAATGTTTTTTTTAACTAACACAAAACAACAACTGAACATTTCCTCATGGACCCACTAAGCTTTGGAGGGTCAGATGCACAGGATTACTTTAAGGTCCAGTGTGTGGGATTTAGTGGCATCTAGTCTGGCAACCAAATCTGTGTACCCCTCGCTTCACCCTTTCCTTCCTAGCGTAAAGGAGAAACTATGGAGGCCACAAAATTTGTGATAAATGCAGAACATCCTGTCTAGAAACAATGTTTAGTTTGTCCCAAGCAGCAACCTCTGTGGCTGTGAGGTGAAGCCAACACTTAGGTACCAAAAACTGCAGTTCCTCCCACTTGAGGCTGACTATTACCCCTCATGAGCTCATGAAGCAGAAATAAACATGTTTACGGTTTGGTACAAAAAAATGGTTTTGGTCTCTGGTCGCTAATTCCCCCATTCATTTTTCTGTGATAGTTGGGTGCCATTACAGGTGGTTCCCAGGCTTCATTCAGCCCACCTCAACACCACCCATGACCCATCTCTTTGCCCATTTTTTAAGATTAGCCAGGAGCCAGCAGAGGCAGGACTACCAAGATAGTGGTGGGCCAGAGCCACTGATAAAAAAAATGGAACCAGGGACACAAAGTCTGGGACCAGTTTGGGCCAAACACCCAGGATGTTTTAATTTTTTTTATTCAGATAAAACTATATTTAGAATGAAAAAAGAACTTGTGGTTGGTTGTTAAGTCTGTTACAGATGACAGCAGAATTCGTTGTCATGGAAGGACTTTGGTTGATTTTTTTCTTCCACTGCATTAAACAATCAACGTTCTGAATGAAACCATGAGGTAAACATTTTGAATGAAGAGCCCCCTGTCCAAGAAGCTTCACTAAATGGGTCATCCACACTACCAGAAACAGACAAATATACACTAAAAAAGACTTGGCCTGCTGCCTGTGTGCTGGCCCTGAGACCTGACAGTGGCTTTGAAGGGTCACACAGTCCAGAGTTTGATTGGCGAGTTGCTAATGTAATTAATGAAATCAGTGTCAGTGCAGCACTGTGGAAAAGGATCAATTCAGCTTTGATCATCCATCCGTCACGCTTAACCTCAGATGGTTTAGTAAAAAAAAAAAAAAAAAAAAAAAAAAAAAAAAAAAAAAAAGAAGAAACACGAACGTCAGCTGACCTACATAATATGCTTCACTCATACATAACATAAACACAAACATACACTACAAACAAAAGGGAGACTGGGGGAGGGTCTATAAAAGTCCTGGATATTCCTTCACGAGGAGGCCTCACAGGGACAATTAAGGTGGAAAGAGATGCACCAACAGAAACACTTCAGGGGAGGAAAGCGTCTCCAAAAGGGACAGCAGAGACAAAGAGACAAATGTGCGTGACAGAGAAAGGGGGAATGAGAAAGTCAGAGTGAGGTCAAGTGAATGCCTCGGAGCGGCCCTTCATTCTGCACTCTCAATCTATTCATGTCCAGCAAACTGGACTTTCCCACACTGTAATGGCTTCATTTACTGCTGCAGCAACTTACAGTTTGGTCATGAACCCATGTGTGTCCAAATGCCTGAAATCAAATTGCTTTTAAATAATGATTTGATGATAATTTGTTGCCTGTATAAAGAATATAGAACATCAACTTTATCCTTCATGTGTGACAAAGCTGACCAATGTCAATAACAGAATCTATACTGTACAGTTACAAAGCAGTGTGTCGATCTGAACGTCAGGTCACTGTTTTTTTCCCCTGCATGACTCTCTCTCTCTGGGCGAGCGGCCATGCTTTGGCTGGTCACGTGCGCTCGTGCGGCTCGACTGACATAATGAACTCCCGGCTGGAGCTCAGCCAGCAACGAGGCCGCTGAGCTCTCTATCGCTCTCATTCATTCTCTGTGGACGCCTTCCTCTTTCTGTTTAACTGCTCTCTCCATCACCCTCTCACTCACACTATTCTTGCCTCTCTTTCTTCCTCTCCTTTCTCAACTCCCTCACTCTTCATCTCTTTCTTTCGCTCCCGTTTAGCCTGAAAAAAAAAAAAAAAAAAAAAGCTCTGGCCTCTCTGCCTGTTTTGCCCACCATCCCTTTCCCCTCTCTCTCATCATGGCATGAATAGTTTTCTATGTTGAGTTGACCCTGATTCGTAGAGTATCTGCCCCCTCCTCCTTCCATATATCCTTCAATCCTCCATCATCACCACTTGCCCCACTGCCCGAAATATCTGTCAGCTGTCAGCCGGATAAAAGATGCGGGGGGAGGGGGGGAGACAAGAGAATGCTGTCAACATCCCTCCTCAGAAAGAATGAAAGCATTCTGCTCTATTTCCCCTTCTGTTAAAAAAAAGATGGGGGGAGGGAGTCATGGTGGTGGTTCGATGGATTTAATGCTGCAGACATGAGATCCTGCAGTCACACAGGGATCACTTCCATCGACACTCATCCCTTCATTCATATGATTCAGATTCATCATATGATTCATCACCACACCACAGTGTACTAGAAGACCACAGCAGGTTCCAACCCACCAACATGCATGGTTGACCACCCTAGCCAGCCTTGAACCTGTGTGTAATCTATCTACAGAGCAGACTATGGGCCTCTAACTCTGAGGGGAATAGAGCAAGTTCTTTTATGCATAGAAGTAGTCTGTTACTGTTGTAATATACAGTGGTCCCTTGTTTATCGCAGGGGCTCCGTTCTAAAAATAACCCGCAATAGACGAAATCCGCGTAATCAGCTTTATTTTTTACAATTATTATACATGTTTTAAGGCCGTAAAACCCCTAACCACACACTTTTATACACTTTTCTCAGACAGGCATTAACATTTTCTCACATTTCTCTCTTATTTAAACACTCTCAAAGTTCAAACTTTCGCAGATTTAACAAAAATAAGTACAATACTGTATTAGTAAATGAAACCAAAGATCAAAACCTTTTTTCAAGCCCAAACATTTTTAACAAATTTAATTTTAATGATCAATCTACGAGGTTTGACACATAAGAAATTGTTACCAGTAACTCACCCGTATTTTACAGTTCTCTGACTGCAAACATACAGCACTTCAGAATCACACTGCTAGAGATTGAACATTTATGTAAATCTGGCTAGCTGAACACATTTTGTACAGTACTCCCTTAGCTAATCAGGACATCGAACACAATGCGTGTTCATACTGTACAGTACGCTGTAAAAAGGCATGCAAAATTACACTAAAAGAATCCGCGAAACAGCGAGGCCGCGAAAGGTGAACCGCGTTATAGTGAAGGACAACTGTAAATGAGTAAGGATTAAAGTACAATAAAATTCTGTTCCCTCTATCTTACATTGCTTACTGTTAGTCTGTCATGTTTGTTACTTGTTATCATGTTACATATTAAACACTGAAAGCAAGAGTTTACAAAGCAAAGAGTTTACCTTTATTGTCATGATTCCTTCAAACATCACAACTTTTGAAAACAAACTTATTTAATATACTACCTAGAACAGCAGTCTGAAGTTTTGGTCGGCATTTAGGTTTCACAGAATTTCAGTAGAAAAGATGGACATGTTATAAAAGAATGTCACTGTGTAGTTTAGACTAACCATTATGTACACTTTGTTTTAGCTGCTACAGATACTAGGCCTACAGGAGCTCTGTAAGCTGGTGTTGGGGATTTCTCGGCCGGAGAATCAGGGTGGTACTGCTTAGCTCAGTGTGGTGTGACAGAGACAACCCAGATAGTCAAGGAAGCTACGCGGGGTCAGACCGGTCCTTGACACGTAGCTGGTTACAACCTCTTGCTTCCCTGGTCTTGCAAACTGGGCTACGAGATCCTCAGGGATGGGGATCTTTAGCACCTCATCTGGGTATGGGCCAGAATTTAGGACCAACATCAGGTCCAACATAACCTATAAGACAATATAGGAGGGAGAAAATTGGTATACTTTGTGAAATTATCCAACTTACAACTTAACTTAAGTTATGAGGCCTGTTTTATGTTATTTATTTTTAACTTGTATAATAGATGTTTGCACATTCTTTGACTTATTGCCATTTTTAATAAAAGGTTGTAAAACTTACCGACGGTTGATTCTACTTTCACTGTTGGGAAGTTCAATCTGAATAGCTGCTCACCAGCTGATATTGTAGCTTAGGGATGCCCAGCACTTTCATTGAAGTGGAGGTGCCAGGTGGAGTCTAGGGAAGAAAAACAATAAGACAGAAATATGAGAAATATGATTGAGAGCACAAATATAAATATACATTGTACTCATTCACTAAGTATCAGAATCACCTTTATTTGCCAGAGTCACATTCCTTGTGTGTTCACACAGCTGGCCATTAAAGTGATTCTGAAAGTTACTACTTGTTAATTCTTTCAGTCCAGAAGCCTGCATGAACAGGCAGCCTGACATGTCACTAAAACCGGACAATATCCAGGTGGAGCTCATGGGCTGAACTGATACTGTCCTTATTGTATTGTAGCTTTGTTTACTTTATGGACCCAGCTCCCTAAGACCAGATCTAGCTTCAGACTGTGCTGTAAAATAGCGAGGGGTCACTCGTTCTCTCAATAATAGTGGGTGCCACAGACAATAAAAGTGGGGGGGGTGCCGGTAACAGAAAGATGAATGAGAGAAATGTTATTTTCTTAATCGCTAATGAGGCTACGTTCAACACATAGCTGCATGTGGGACCAATGAGTAGAGGGTGAGTTATACACATCTCTATTTATCTCTGTAATCTGAGCAGGAAGTGTTCGTCTTACAGACAGACATCCAACTAAAAAACTACTGGTGCTATGTTAGTATGTAGTATCACAACCAAGTACAGCTGATATGAGACACTGTATGTGCTGAACATAATGCTAGCTAGCTGTCAGCGATAGCTTGGTAATCAGACAAAAGAAACAAAAAGCACACTTACATTTCCACCATCTGTGGTTTTCCATGGACAGTTGGCATTACTCCTCTTTCGTGTTAGGTGTTGCCATCCTGTGTTGTTCTGTGCTGCATAGTATTTGTCTGTTGTGAAGCACACACACGTTCAGGTCTTGTCGGCAGTGTGGGGAAGCGGAGCTTCACCTGAGCTTTGCACTTTTATCACCTGTAGAGCATGGTGGGTAGAGACTGGATGTTGGCCTCTGCTGGACAGCTCAGGAAGTGGGTCTGGTCTACAAGTTTTGTATGTCACAACCGGAGTGGAATCTGACTGGCTTACCCAGAGACAAGCAGCAAGATGGGGGTGCGGCTGCAGCAGCGCACGCAAAATGGACGTGCTTGTTGTTTTTAACATTGTGGGGGTTTGTACGCACCCCAAATTCAAAAATATTAGTGTAGGAGAGCAGGAAAAGTGATTATTGCACAATATGTCCCCTTTAAGAGATTGAAGAGGAAGCTAAGAGGAGAAAGACAGTAAGCGAGCAAGAAGCCGAACAGTAAATGTGGGACTGACTTTTAGTGGTTGGTGAGAGCTTTTTGAAATAAAAGGCTGAAGGACAGACGCCGAGCTGGGCTGACTGCTGTTGCACTAGTCAGTAATATAAGCTGCTGCTATCTCTGCTGTTGGTGACCTTGCTTTATGTTTGGGCTGAAGCAAAGTTGTCGACTTGAGTAATAAGTAACGTAATTATAACATATACGTGTACAAGTGTCAAAGTGTGTGAGTATTTGCCCACTGACTGTGTGTGTCTCTGACGAGGAGAACTCTCCTCACTCAGGGCAGCAGTTCATTCTGGGATTATCCTTTTTATGAACGATGGGATTATGGAGCGCGGTGGGGGAGGACTGGGCCGACTGGAGCATTTAAAGGGACGTTTATGGGATCTCCCTAACAGGACAGATTGCATTGTGTGGCATGTGTTGTTGACAGCACATAATCCTGTAAAACACTACAGTCACTCACAACACTGGCAGCCTCTCCACACTATTCATCTGCAGGACTCAGACTGTGGCAACAAAACCAAAAACAAGTTTGATGATGTTGCCCTTTTAGTAAAAAATTTGGTGTAGATATTGTAGCTACCTTCCAAATGGACAAAAAAAAACATGATTTCTCAGAAACTCAGAAGAAAGTCACGGTCATAACTTAAACCTACAGCTATCTATTTATCTCAATTAATAGATTAGTCATTTAGCAAATAAAATGTGAAAATAAAGCAAAAACATCTGCATGTCCTGTCATATGACAAAGGGCAGCAGGAGAAAACATGGATGAATATGAATAAAATGTTTATCGGTTAATATGCTGTAAAAAATATCTGCAGATTTTACTGTGAAAAACTGCCAAACCATGACAGTAAGTCATTATATATTAGAACCTTTATTTATACGGCATTCATGTGGCATTTTTTTGTCAGTTATATGGCAAAACAGTGATATTAGGAAAAGGTATGCCATATTTATTATGGTAAAATTCTGGCAACCACAGCTGCCATTTTTTACCTTAAAAATTAAAAACTAAATTCTGAATTGAATTGTGAATATTAAAAGTTTGAGGAATCCTTCTCAGTCTGTAAAAACCTCTTTTATCCCTTTGGACACAGAAATCCAGCTGGCCTCCAACATCACCAGCTCTAATATGATCTGCTGCTTGAAATAAACCACTGAAGAGGCTCATGCATGTAAAGGATGTTTAGAGGTCATAAACAACAGCTGACAGCTGATCCATCTGTATCCATGTGTCAATACCATCTAATCTAGTAGTTTTCCCTCAACTGTTTGAACACAGACTCTTGTCTGCGTGTGTGTGTGTGTGTGTGTAGTGGGGATTCCGGGTTTCACTATAGTGAGGGATGCAGGCAAAATCCAGTATGACATGTGGAAGGAGAGAGACAAGGACAGAAAGAGGGAGGGAGAGAGGAAATGGGAGAGACCCTCTTGATCAGCCTGTCGTGCCATGAACTGACGCACACACACACATGCACACTCTCTATGGGAACCAGGTCAAGCATGGGCATGACCAGAGAGATGAGATCATCGACAACTGGTGCAGCTACTGTAGTCAACACCATACAGTATCACGTGTACATGTGTGAGTGTGTGTGAGTGTGTGTGTGTGTGTGACCTCACGTACTGGGTCAAACCGAGCCATAATTCAGTATTACTGGATTTAATGCATCAAACTGCTGTCAGTCTGTCTGACGTCCCCTTCACCGCCTGTGACACAGGAAACCCAATCCACCTATATTCTACAACACAATCTGTGTGTGTGTGTGTGTGTGTGTGTGTGTGTGTGTGCAAAAGGACACAGGCAAGGCACATTGTTGGAATAGCTGGTGTTTGTTGGAGCATTAAAGTTTGGCCTGAAGCTCTGCAGGACTAAAAACAGTCTTTTGCCTCTCACACACTGTTTATGTCCTGTGGGTGGTTTGCTATGTTTAGTCACAGGCAAACCAAACCTCAGTGTATTCACCACTTACAAACATTTATTCTCATATTCTAAAGAACACCTCCGGATGCTAAAAATATAAAACTCAAAACAGAAAACTATAAGCCAATAATTACAGATCACAACCAATATTCACAAACAAAGACACAAGAGCTGAGAGGAAGTGATTATGGCAGTGTATATGAGGAAGGGCAGAACAACAAACTGGCAATAGACCCCTTTTTTCAGTGTCACAGCAAGAGCAGCACTAACATTACTGGTAGCTGCATCCCATTACTAGCACATCGTAGTCCAGAGTGCAAATGTGCTCTGACGAAGGTGTGCAGTACAATATAGCAGGGTGAGTTCACTGACAGTACATAATTTACTGATGAAGCCAATCCAAAAGGGTCCTAAACCTGCATTCTTTCTAATAGTCAGTAGGGGGCAGCTCCATTGGATGCAAAAAGAAGTGTATTTGTATTGACTGTAATGGAAAAATGACCCTACTTGATTAATTGATTTATTTTTAAGTAAAGATTTTTCTCACAAGTTTACGTTCATAATCACTAGTTTGAGGTCTTCTTCCACACAGGATGGTGTTCATTTAGTAAATGATGGTCCCATTTAGAGTCAAAGAGACAAAGCAGGGGATGCTTTAGTGCCTGGTCATTCTCAGTGTAACGCTCAAAACGCAGATCAAAATTTCAAATTAGGCAGTGCTGATCATAAATGAATCATATTCTTTTACTGTATTTCTCGCCTCAAACTCATTTTTCGTGAAGTTGAAGCCAATGAGCGTTGCCCAACTTGACTGCAACTCCAATGCCATCAACCAGTTTGGGAATATCCAAAAGGATTTTAAGCTTTCAAATACCTGGCACATGTTCAATATTTCTGGCTATGTGATGTGTTTTTTGGAGTCTTGTGCAAGTTGGATACTCACAATTCCAGGACCAGCACCATCTCAGAAGCCATCTCGTAGACCTGGTGGAGGTTGACGACCCGGGAGCTGGCTGTGGCCAACTCAAGCACGGCAATCTCATGGATGATCTCCATCCGGCAGTCTTGGCCTTTCCGTCTCTTCCTCATGAACTTTGCAGCATACTCGTGACCCGTGCATTTCTCCACACACTTTCTGACCACAGCAAACTTCCCCCTGGAAGACAAGAACAACATGAGCACCGTATACACAATGGTCATGTTTGAGTAAGGATGGAACTGTGGATGCCCACTGTACAAACAAGTACATTAATGCAGAGTTATCTTAATAAAACTTCATGTTTTTACTTTAACAGGAGAGCAGAAGACAAACCTATGCTGTCTCCATTAGATGAACCAAAGTTCTGGATAACTGAAACTTTGACCTGATGATTATTGCTTGATGAAAAGTTAAGAAATCACAGAACTGATCACAATTCAGACGTAAACATGTAGATGCTAAAATTCATCATTCATTTCACCACATTCAATTTTATCACAACCCATCTAATAGTCGTCAAGACATTTTACTAAAAAAAAAAATGCTGCAAGGGCAAATGTCAGGGGAAGACCAAAGTCTGTAGGATTCATCCTCTAGGGACTGTGGATGCCCAATCCATCACACAGTTGAGATATTTCAGTCTGGACTGAAGTGGTAGACTGCCCAACCAATCTTGCCAACTCTAGAGCCACGCTGCTAGTAAAAAGAAACAACTCACCACATTTAAAGTTCTAAAGTCAAGACAAAGCTAAAGAAAACTAAGAGGTTTCAAGATGAGAACTGATCTGAGGCTTTCAGAGAGACTGGTTTGAGAGTTGTGGAGCAACAGCAAGTCCACTGGAATTCTTTTGTTAATGTAGGAAACAAGCATTTAAATAGCTCTGATCAAACGCATCATCAAAACCTAAGAACCCCAAAACTTAACGTTAACTTTTATTGCTTGGAAGCAGTGTGGCATTAAAGGAGTCCCAGCCAACAAGGCAGAGGGTGGCTAGAAGTCCAGTTAGGCTCAGCTTCACAGATAGGTATTTAGCATTAAGTTTAAGTTCATACTGTAAATGAATAACATTTGGTGGACTTGGCTGTGGATGTTGTTGTCAGCGTTGCCCTCTCTGTTTCTATCACAGCCGTCTGGCCTGACCCAGTTCTATTTCAGGCTCAGAGGTGTTCCTGTGTAAGGACCACAGTGCTTTGTGCACACACACGTGCATGCTGCCCAGGGGAAATCCTCTGAAATGCAGCTGGTGATGGAGATGACAAGCCCACGTTGTGCTTTCCCTCTGGCTGTTGCTGGCAGTCCACGCTCGAATAATCGGCAGCAGCACCCTGCCTGAAACTGACCAATCCACAGCCGAGACTCACGCACACCGACACGCTAAAACTGCTCTCCCTGCTTCTTTGAACGTGGCTAGGATTCATTCTGTGACTTGAGGTAAAGATAAGAAAGAGGCTGAAACTTGATCTATCAATTATGAATGTTTTCGCCCTATGAGCCGCCAAAGAGAAATCGTGTCAAATTTCAACAAATGTTAGACGCCATGAAGTTTAATGTAGAGCAGCACAGCAGGCAGCCAGTTACAAAGGCACTGTTACAATCTGATTTGATTGGTCGACGTCTCTTTCTGCTGGCCACCCTCTACTGCCTCAACCAAGAAAAAATAACACTGTCTAAAATGATAAAACACCAGTTCAGTTATTCTCCACAGAGATATTTGAGCAGTTATCTAGTAACTAGCAATTTTCACACCCTTTTACATTCAGTATGATTCAGCGTCTTAGAGCCTCTGTGGGTGAGAATGTTGTTTAACTGTGGAAGGACAAAGATGAAACATTACCAGGGCAGAAAAGGCTACTGATAACTGAAAGACACACCTCCTATACAGTCAACATATCAACTACAATCTGACCTTGGTTCAGTACATTTGGTACAATCCATGTACACAATACAGTGAGATAATATTACAGGCTTCAACTTCAGTGCCAACGTGGCAACGTAGCTGACATTAAAAGAAATTATGAGGAAGTGTTGCAGCACTTTTTCATACACTACAAACTGGATTGTGGAAGTGGGGAATTAGTTCATATACATATATATGGCAATAAGGTTGTGCTCATCACTCTTTGCTGCTGCAGATTTTATGAATAAAATGAGACTATGACAATAATCCACAAAATGTTTTCCACACAGCTGCAAGTGAGTGTAAAGTTTCACTTTCAGTCCAGTGTGTCAGATTTCGAGGGCTCTATGCTCAGAATAGGGCAGAAATGGAATATGGAAGTGTTTTCATTAGTGTCTAATCACCAGACACTTCAACAGTGAACAGTGAATAAAGTATTTAGATCGTTTACTGAAGTCAAAGGAGCAATGCCACAATTTAAACATATTCTGCTGCAAGTAAAAGTGCTGTGTTCAAAATACACAAATATTTTAATACCAGTGCACAAGTATTATCAGCTAAATATACAAGTATACTCATTCTGTATCCAAAATGTGGCTCCAGTTAAATTTTACAAATAACTCAAATGAAAAAGAGCTGAATACCGTGGTTTAATTTACTGTACAACAATGTCTTGTATTTTACATGTTCATCAAGTGTTTTTAATCCTCATCTGCAAATAACGGTACAGAATTGCTGACCTTATTTCTATAAAGATCAGTGCAGTGTCACAGGCAGCAGCAGCCACACTCTGAACAACACATAAGTTTTTCTGTCTTCTTCTCATCAAACTCACTAACATGAACACACTTGGAACAAATTCTCACATGGGGAAAGGTGCACTGCTGGCTGGATATGTAATTAGCTGCTCAGCTGCAGCACACTGAACAGCATGTAAACATACCTGTGAATGTCACATGGGTTTTCACTCTTCCACTAACACACGGTCTGCTCATGACACGCAGCTCAGGTTTGTTTGCTTTGTCTCTCGTTCACTACAGTGTAACACGAGCGTCTGGCAGTCTGGCAGCTGCTGTCAGTCAAACACCAACACAGCCTACAGCACATAGAGTGGAGGCATGACTAGGAAAGGAAGGGGCTAAACGTGATTTAGACTTTATAAGAAATATCTTCTTTTTGTTTTCTGTCACACTGTGCTTGACATACAATCAGACTCCTTCAACGTTCTGACTGGGTTTTAAAGTAAAGCAAACTTTCACAAAGAAGAGCATTATCATGACTCAGTGCTACAGGGGCACTTCAAACAGGAATTATAGTTAGAACTAGCCGGTCTGTACAACAAGAGCAGAACAGATATCTGAGATGAGAAGCTCATTGTATTGTTTGTGAAACCATAGCTGAGAGCAAGAAGAGAAGCAGTGACATTAACACACAATGAATAAGACTGTGTGCTGGTCATGGACCTGTACATCAGAGTACAGAGCGTGACGAGCAGCTCCGGGCCTGAAGCACTGGACTGGGCTGCTTCATCCTCAGCTGGCCTCATGTGAGAGTCATGGGGCTGACGCAGCCCGGAGCCACAGATCCCAACATTCATAGTCCTACATGAGATGGAACATCATGGCAGAGGCTTGCATCAGTTTATTGGTGCTACTGGTTTCTCCATCTTCAAAATACATTTGAAAAACTGCCTTACAAAAGTTTGTCCAGGAAAATAACTCATTCTTAAGTCATTTGAAATAAAATCTCATCACTGACCGCTGTTATGTTGGCAGTCCTGCTTTGTCCACCTCCTGCCTGGGTGCTCAAACAAGCCATCTGTAAGTTAACAGCTTTTTTTTGCCTAGTTGTCAAAGTGGCCACACTGTAAATACTGCATAACTTTAAGCCTTAATATAATGTGAACAGGTGAGTTGTATATAAAGTCACCCTCAGTACAGTTGTCATGAATGGGGAAATTAGCTACAGAGACCAAAACTGTTTTTTGTACCAGGCTGTAAACATGTTTATTTCTGTTGTGAAGTTGGACATTTGAACATGGGGACTTATGGAGACTGATTCACTTTGGTTTATGGTTTATGGCACTTCTGCAATGGCTTCAGTTCCCAGCTACAGAGGTTGCTGCTTGTATACAACACTTTTAACTAGCAACCATTTACACTCAGTGTTGTATTCAAAATAGTTTTTTTTATTCGAATAGTTTAATATGTTTTCTGATATAAAAATGATACCACTGACAGCCCAGCATCTGCCATGTCAGTCCAATCAGGTGAAGAGAAGGTCTGTGGTGATGTCATCGAGAAAAGTTTAGTTTCACAATAAAACAAAACAGTCAGATCTCCTGAAACCTGAGATAAGATTCAATCCCCTCCTTTATCTAATACACCGTTCTTATTTGAAGGGGTCTCACAAATGATGGTGAAAGTGGAGAAGACCTTTCATAGAAAACTGACGAAGTGAGAGGGAGAGAGGAAGGGAGGGATTGAGTGACAGGCCTGGGTTTGATCCATGTATACAGAGGGCTGCACGGGTCACACACTTCAACACTATGGACATGTGGCATACATAAAATACAGTGAATGTATTCCATCATTGATTTTTCCATTTAACATTTGCTCTACAAATCAATTTGTCTACAGACTGAGCAGCTAGTGGAACATAGCTCCGTGGTTTCTTGGAGCTCGGCTGATTCTTTGTGCTCTTGCACAAGTTTAATGGCTTCATTTGTTCTTAGGGTGGTGGCAGCACAGTTATCAAAAGACACCACGAGTGGGAACTTTTAGATTTCAGTTTTAGTTTAGCATCCTCCTCTAAGCCATCGTGGTTCAAAGACCCCTGGGAGCAGTGTGTGTGTGTGTGTGTTTTGGCCTGGGTGTGGTCACGCCATGGGAACAGCAGATAGATGCTGTTTGTTTTGGGAGTCTGGACCTGCTCTTTAGAAACCATGCTGGGCCACCACAGCCTTTTCTAAAGCTGTGTCAGCACATTTCCAAAGCCAGCAGCCTCATTCACAAACTACACCCTGAAAGAGATGGCTTTTGTGCGTATGTGTGTGTTTGCATATGTGTGTGTGTGTGTGTGTGTGTGTGTGTGTGTGTGTGTACACAGACCAAGCCAGAGGAGATGGTACGGTTACAATTATTTTAAGTGTAGTGTTTGGGATGTTGTTGCAGCAGAGAGCCTCACGCTATTGTATGTGCATTAATACACAGATAAGATTTAAACACAATACATGGAATGTGAGCTCAGATATGTGAACTCATCACTGCCAGGTTCAAACCCTGAACTACACTGTGATGACTCCTGTAAGGATGCTAATGTGTCCCATGATGTGAGATACTCTGTGTGTTGTGACGAGTTAGATTGCAGCTTTTAATTAAAGATTAGATGTGTGTTAATATAGGTATGAATATTATATTCCATTTCTGTCGTATTCTGTAAACACAGCCCTAAACCTGACACACTGGACCTTTCAGCAGAATTTATATTGCAG
This sequence comes from Larimichthys crocea, assembly GCF_000972845.2. NCBI lineage: Eukaryota > Metazoa > Chordata > Actinopteri > Sciaenidae > Larimichthys > Larimichthys crocea. The sequence continues at coordinate 19,408,901 of NC_040033.1, read as the reverse complement.
ACAATGGCATGAAGATTATAAGCATGTCATAGGAAGCTCATCTTTGTGTGTACGCATTACAAAATCTTTCTTAAAGCAGTCAGTGTCACTGGGTCTGCTCATATGGACTGTGGAGGCTGTATGCAGTCTCATGGCTGGGCTCTGGAGGCTGTATGCAGTCTTATAGCTGGGCTCTGGAGGCTGTATGCAGTCTCATAGCTGGGCTCTGTGGCAGGCTGTATGCAGTCTCATAGCTGGGCTCTGTGGCAGGCTGTATGCAGTCTCATAGCTGGGCTCTGTGGCAGGCTGTCCGGCAGCCTTAGATACATTTAATGAAATAAAGATTTTCTCTGGCTCTGGGCCACCACACTCCCACACAGACTGGCATCAATAGATTCCTCATGTGCACACCAGCGTTGGCTGGAAGCCACAAAGGCTGGAGGACACCGACTGAGATGTGAAGAGAAAATAAATGTCATATCCCCCATCATTACGCTCTTACTCTCATAGTTCAGGAGCAGCTTGTCAGTGCTCCAGTGCTCTGTACTTACCAGTGGGGGTCAAACAATTAATCTATGAATTCAGTGCTGCCTTGTGTGTTGCTTTTGAATTTGAAGATTTCTGAGTGGCAAAGTCTCTTTGGATATGAAATGAAATTATTCTAAATAAAAACTAAGAAAAATATCCGCTATCAGCAGACTGAGTCTAAAAGAATGACTGTAACCATTGCCATGACGATGGGCTCTTAGTGAAATAACCCTGCCAGATGACATGGGTGGGTGTGTGTAATCACTAAAGAGCTCTGCCCAGGACCATATGGGCTAATAAGAGAGTGGCCATTTGTGTCACTAAGACCCATGGTGGAAAAAGCTTTGGGTCTTAACCATATGGAATTCAAAGACTGATTCATGTCGTAGTCACTAAAGGAGCTTGGCTGCTGGCCATCTGGGACTCCTACTGCAGAGACGCAACAGAGGGTATTACCTTAAAGTCCCCATCCTCAGCCTAAATGTGAAACACAGTGAGCTAGAGCAGTTTACAGCAAATATTTAGTGTCCTCTTTACAATATCCAGTTTCTGGTTTCAAATCAAATCAGATTTTATTTGTATAGCCTAAAGTCACAAAGTACATTTGGCTTGGAGGGCTTTACAATCTGTACATGGAGTGACACTCCTTGGGTCCTTAGACCCTCGGTTCGAGTGAGGAAAAACTTGATCGTCTCTATCCTGAAAGTTTCCAACAGTTTTTTCTAGGAGCCAAGTCTCAGCTTGAAACTGAGAACTGAATCATTGGATGGACAGTAGGGATGGGCGTTATAGACCAAAACATTTATCCCGATAATTTCTGGTATTTATCACAGTAACGATAAAAACAACGATAAATAAACACCAATTCAGCCTAATCTTTCTGACTAGAAATCTATCACCAAAATAATAATAAAGTCATCGGACATAAATCAAATTAAACTTCTTCGTGTCATTATAATTTGCGGCGTAAATTGAACATACATACGTCATCAATGGGAATTCATCTTTTTTATTGTGGGATGACATATTCTTACCACGGGGAATGTTTTTAACGATATATTTAAACAACGATATATCGCACATCCCTAATGGACAGTGGTAGTAGTAGTAGTTAAGTTATTTCATTCACTTCAAAATGCCAAACTTTCTGCAGTGGCATCCTCTTCAATGGAAGGACTTGCTGCTTTTCTCTTTTTCTTTTATTCAAACTGAAGTTCAAATCATCTGAAATACTTTTGTTCACCAGTCACATGCAACACTGTCACATAAACACATGTAGACCTCCCCTATGTCCAGTAGTTCACCAGTGGACATATTAATTAGCTATGGTCGAGTACTCTGTCTAGCTGGCTTTAGCCATCTCCTTGCTGGGCTATATTGCTACATAGCCTGGCTGTCACACAATGTCACAGCAGCTGATGTGGTTTATAACCAAGGTAAAGAAACCTTCACCTTGATGCAGCAGCTAATGTTCCAGTTGAAGCAAGATGATAATGAATGAAATAAAAAATGATTCCAATTTGCAGAGAAAGAGCAGAATGGAGCTGAAAATAATCTCAAGTATTTAGCATGTTTCTCTTCTTCGTCTTTTGACTGCTGTGTGGGGAGATGTGAGCTGGGCAGCATCTACCCACCATGCACATCACACTCCACACTTCATGCTCACACGGATTGTTTCACGATCCTGCTTCAGTTTTCAGCTCTGCTGGTCAGTTGTTCATTTCACCAGAGAGGAATGACGTGACCGAACTGTCCATAGGAAAAGAGCAGATTCAATCCAAGCTGAAGAACATTTCAGAACATCTCTGTTGTAGCTCAGAATAAATCTCTTTTTGTTCGTACATTTGATGTTTGTATTCAGCTAAAAAGCAGCTGGATGGGCAGAAAAAGCCAAGTTTAAGGCTTTAATCTGAAAAGGCCACATGGATGGAATTCCACCACTGAGCTCAAAAGGCTAAACCAGCAAACTGACCACGAGTCAGTTGTATGGCCAGAGAGCGGCAGTCCCTTCATCTGTTCTAACACCGATTACCCAACAGAACAATATCCCTGCTGAAAACAACAGGGGGGTGGTGGTAGGAGGGGGGTCCCAAACTGTTTTGTTTGGCTTCCAGTCTATTTTGCAGGAGCTCTGTTACCATCACTATGAGAATGTGAGGCTGTAGTCTTCAAGCTAGCCATCCCATAATGGATCCAACTTTTCTGCTTCGTATCATTACTATTTAAACATTTCATTTAAAAAAAAAAAAAAAAAAAAAAAAAACAAGACTTAACATTGGATTTTTTTTTTCAGTGTAATCCCACTGTGGTAAATACGGACAGCTGTACTCGAGTATTTGCTCTGATTACATTACTTTTGATCAAAAAACTTTGCTAAAGTGAAGTCACCAACAGCAGACACAGCAGCAGCTAATATCACTGACTAGTCCAACAGCAGTCAGCCCAGCTCGGCGTCTGTCTTTCAGCCTTTTATTTCACCAAGCTCTCAAAAAAAGTCAGTCCCACATTTACTCTTGTCCGGCGGCTTCTTTTGTCTTCGCTTCCTTCATCAATGTCCTCTTCAGTCTCTTCACCATTCGCTATGTCCATAGAGGCTGCTGAGCCTGGTTATGGTACCTGCTTAAACTGGCTCTGGTTCTGGCACGACACCGGCTCTGCTCCCCATCAGCATTCCACCCACCCCCCGGGTCTGAAAACCTCCTCTTCTTCTTCCCGGTGATCCAAAATGCCTGTGATCCAAACACTAACATCCCCTGAATGCTCAAGCTCAAAGTCCTGCTGACAGACTGAGCTAACCTTAGCTAACAGCAGCTACAGTCTGCAGCAGTTTACTTCACTGTCCGTCAGGAAGTGTCCTGCCTTGGTGTGCCTTTGACCATTTCCACTGCAGCTTTTTAGCCACTGCACTTCTGCACATACACACTGATATCAGTATCAGCACAGAGGAATGAAGCAGAGATGCTAAATCAGATGCACATTCCTCACAACAAAACAAAATGATAGAACACTGAATGAAATTTGATATGATATATGATTCCACAGTGGGTTTTTTGTGGGCAAGTTTTTCCTCACTGGAACCGAGGGTCTAAGGACAGAGGGTGTCACTCCCTGTACAGATTGTAAAGCCCTCAGAGGAAAATGTACTTTGTGACTTTGGGCTATACAAATAAAATTGATTTGATTTGATTTTGATTTGGAAAAAATACACTTTACAAGTCACAGCAGCTCATGGACATAAATGACTTAAAGTAAGAAATATAGAGAAAAAAAAAGTCAATAAATATTCTAATCCTATAAGTATGCATACATGGAACAGAGGAACACAAAGAAGCCCTTACTGTCTATGAGTGTGTAATATTAAACAACACAATAAGATGTGTTTTGGTGTACATGAACTTGAACACATGAACTCATGTCAGCTGATCTGCTCACCATAATGCCACAGATCAGAGCGCTAGATGGAGATTAATGTAACCTTTCATGTTGTTCTGTGGCAACTAATCTCAGTCACAATGTCAGGTCATGCGACGCAAAGACACACACACACACACACACACACACACACACACACACACACACACACACACACACCCTTAGTTGTGGCCCTTTCTATGACTCAAAGCATACTAATATCCAGCTGTAGGCTGCAGTAAGTGACTGAGCCCAGTCTAAAGTGAGCTCTTATCTGAAGGCTGGACCTGGGTCAACACACTGGGCCTGTCAGCGCTGTCCCAAAGCTGACAGGGGACCAGTTCAACACTGACAATGTGACTCAAGTCATTGTGTGGGTGATTAGTCACGGTAAAAACATATTCTAATCAAAAAGGGATTGGCCTTGTGACTCTATTAGAGCCAACGTTTCATGATAATGAACCTTTAAGAACTGAAACACTGCTCCCTGGAAGCAAACCAAATTATTACCAGTAATAATGATGTATTGTACTGACTCATCACTTCTGCCAGACATACAGTGTTTTTAGCTAAATAGAGTAACTCAGCAAAGAAACTGTTTTCTGTAACAAACCTATCAAACTAAGCAGGTATGGATGAGATATCCTGGCAGACAGCCGAACTGCTCCCGGGTCAGAGATTGAGCTGCGCCGCAGAGTGAACAGCAGCACTGACAAACATTAGAACTGATCTGAAGTCTGCGAGCCTGTCAGGCACGTGAGGAAACACTTCAAAGTGACTTTTAAACAACTTTAGGTCTCGCGCTCCGACCGTTAACCAAACAGCTGCTCTCACCTGCCGAGCTCTTTCCCGGGGATGATGGTGTAGTGGTCGGTGAAAGGTTCGCTGTTCACGCTGGTTTGGATTTCGGACAACAAGCCGCTGGCGCTGCGGTTCTGGCTCGGTTCGGCTGCCGGGCTGTGCTGGAAACGGGCACGGCTTCTCGACTCCCCGGCGCGTGGACATTCGGGAATCATGGCGTCGTTTTAAATTGGAGCGGTCGTTCGAGCTGAAGTCCAGAGAACTTTTCACACACGGCGGCACACTGATATTAAACTACACTAACGATGAAACGCTGAACGACGACTTCAGAAAACATTCGTGCGACAGAAATATCACTGTTTGACGGCAGAAGAGTTCGAATCATCCGGACAGTTTAATATTCTATCAAATATGACGAGTGATAAGCTCATTTTGAATATTCAGTCAGTGACTGGCTGTCTGCCGTGCGCGCTCCTCATTTACTCCTCTGACAAACCGGACTGGAGCTGTGCTTTCAGTTACCATGGAAGCCTGTGTTGATTGACAGGCGTACTGGCCAATTAGATGAACCGACAGCGGAGGGTTGTGCTTTCTGCCTCATTCACCATAAAAAAAACGGACACGGCATTGTTCAGAGTGAGCCAGTGTTAAATAAATAAATGATGATAAAATAGCATGAATAAAAATGATATAAATGAAACTGCAATCAACCAATAACTAGTTCAATAACTTAAGCTTAAGCCATTGAAGTTTTTTCTTTCATGTTACACACATTTTTCTGTTTGTCTCTTTGTATGATGTAATTTTTTTCAATTTTTCAATTTTTATTTTATGGTCATTATTATTTCTTAATGTTATGTTTTCATAATAGCTTCACTTGCAGGACGCTGTATTCACAGAATATGGCAGAAATGGAACATAATATTTATAACTATGTTTTCATCAGAACATGTTTGTGTTGTCTCAGAAGGAGCCTCCACACAGGTCCTCTTCCATGGAGCCTGCCATGTTTCTACAGGAGCCTAGAACAGACGAATTAAAACCAGCTCTAGATAGGACCTTTCACGTTTTTCACATATTGTATGACATCCATAAATTCTCTTTTACACTAGGATGTAGATAAAGCGAGCGGGCCAACAAGCACAAGTACTGCAACTGAATGCAGACAGAGAGCTGCTGCTCTGATTAAACACAGCAACAGACCAAAGCCAGATACTAACCAATGACAGAACCTGAGTGACATCACCCCCATCATTGTGTGAAAAGCTGAAACCAACTGAATACTCTCCCACGCCTCACCCTCACCTTCAAGATGTGAGGAAAAACTCTGGCTGCCAAATTCACACTGAAAGCGAAAAGAGCATATCTAGATCAGAGTTTAGTTTGTCTGCTCTGGGCTATTGTAGAAAAATGCTGCTTCAGTGTGGTGGACCCGCTCTCACTGCAGATACAGAGCGCTCATTATAAGACAATAAAAACAATGATTTAAAAAAATTTTTTTTTACTAATTGATATTATTAATTCCTGCCAATAGATACTCCTAAATCTTACACACTGGTCTTTTAACTTTTTGTTTTTAGCATATTTGCACACATGTACACTGAATCTGAACTACTAAGTGTAAACTGCTGTTATGTCTCCCCATAAACAGTTTCCATGCTTTAAAATGTGGCATTATATGTCGTATTACAGATGAATAATACATTAGAACATGTTTATGAAAACATTTGAAACGAGACATATGTAGTAACAAAATGTATGATTTATTTATGATTTAGTTATTTCA
>NC_040033.1:19394097-19402386 GCF_000972845.2 Larimichthys crocea | reverse complement strand
GCACAGATAAGACAGGCTTATTGAGAATGACTTCGCAATCACACTAAAGCATGTCCTGCTTAATGCTCTATTTTATTCTAGGACCATCATTTACTGAGTGAACACCATGCTGTGTGGACAGTGACTTTAAATTATTATTATTATTGTTTATTAAAACAATATTTTTTATTTAAAAATCAAGTGAGAAATAGGCTCATATTTCTCTACAGCTCAATACAATAACTGTTTTTTTTTTCAATCTAGTGCTTCCCCCTACTGGCTGTTAGGAAGAACACACACAAATGTGGAGAGGTGGTGTAGTGATGGACAGCCACATAGCCGCTCAGCAGTTAGAGATTTGCAACCTTGCTCAACAGCACAGTGCAAAAACTGAAATGTCACATTACCTCAAACCAGGTTCACAAAAGTTTTTTCCCTGTTTTTTAACAAGTAAACAAAATAAACTCTCTTTCTCTCTCTCTCAGCACAGAGGAGACCTCAGGTTAGACTTATTGTCTCGTCAGCTTGAGCTGACTTAAGGAGGTGTCTCTCTCTCTTCTACTCTCCCTGCGGTGACCAGGGGAGCCTCGTGTACAAAGCTTGCGTCCGCACAAAAAAGTGGTGTACGTCCTTTTCCACGCTCACGTTCAGATGTATCAAACGTGAAATGATCGTAGAAATGTGCGTGACCCACGCCAACTTCATAGCTGTCGTACGCATGTTCTAAAGCTATTGTTCCTTAGAGGTGACGCTGGGAAACTGTTAACAATGTGAAAACAAGTAGTCATCAGAGTGATGTGCACATCAGAGACACACTTATGAACAATTAACACACCCACGTGTTTGCAGTTATATGGGTGGATATAAAAGCATGCGTAATGTGATGAAGGAAATGAAATCAACATATATATACAGTATAATGTAACATATAATGTCTTAATATGGCATATTTTACAGCCTTTGTCATAGTTTGACAAATCTACACTACACATTTTTACAGTGAACAAAGAATCTTATTAGTCACATAGGTTATTCTGTCAGGCCGGGACTCAAATGAGGACTCAGATGCAGAGTTGGGCTGAGCGTGAGCTTTATCAGGTCTTCAAGAACCTCGAAAGAGTGAGGCTATAAAAATAGCCTAAACTAAGAGAACAAAAAAATCACTCCGAGGAGGAAAAACTCTGAACTAAGTTTTATCAAAGATAACAAAATCAAAATCACTCACAAGAGGAGAAAACAAAAGACTATGAAAACATTAACTAAGGACGCTCCTATGAGGCTGACAAAACACTAGACTAAACACTTGGAAACCAAAAGGGCTAGACTAAGATAATACAACAAAAAATCACTCTAGCGAGGAAGAGACAAAAGATCACTAGAGCAATAAAGCTGTGGCTGTGGGCAATGAACTAAGGCTTTGTGACGCTACAGGAGCACGAAACACTTCGGCACAGGACAAAGGGAGACGCAGACAATATATACACAGGGTAATGGGGAACAGTGGAAACAATCAGGGCGGGGAAGACAATCAGACTGGTGACACATGAGGAAGGGCAAGTGACCTGAAAACGAGAGGAGAGTTAACTATCAAAATAAAACAGGAAATGACAAGACATAACAAAAACCAGCTTGACCTCACCCGGTGGTACATTACCCCCTCCCTAGGGCCGACAGCTGACGGCCAGGCTGGTCAGGGTGGTCCCTATGAAAGTCCATCAACCAGCGTGGTTCAGGATGTGCCCGCAAGGCACCCATTGTCGCTCCCTCCGGACCGTACCCTCCCAGTCCACCAGGTACTGCCTGCCCCGGCCCCGGTTGCGCACGGCCCAGTAGCTTCTTGACCCTGTAGACCGGCCCCCTCCACTACCTGAGGGGGAGGGGGAGGTGGGAGGGCCGGACCATGGGGCTCTCCTTGACCGGTTTGACTTGACTTACATGAAAGGTCGGGTGACACGGAGAGGACCGGGGCGGACGAGGCGAACCGCTGCGGTCCGATAACCTTGGTGATGGGGAATGGACCCACGAAGCGCGGTGCCAGCTTCTTGGAGAGAGCTTTGAGGTTGAGGTTCTTGCAGAGAGCCCACACCCTCTGGCCTGGCCTGGTACGCCGGAGCGGGTCGTCTTTCTGGTCAGCGGCCTTCTTGACCCGGTCCCCCTGGCGGATGAGGAGCTGCCGGGCGGCTGCCCAGACACGTCGACATCGGCGGATCATGGCGTGGGCAGAGGGCACCGACACTTCAGGCTCCTGGTCTGGGAAGATAGGAGGCTCATATCGAATACACATTTGAAGGGCGAAAAACCCGTGGCTGAGGTAGGCAGGGAGTTGTGAGCGATTCCACCCAGACCCAGGTGCTGCTCCACGACGAGGGGTTCTGGGAGACCAGCATCGAGGCCGGTCTCTAGCTGCTGGTTTCAGGCGCTCGGTCTGGCCGTTGGCCTCCGGGTGATAGCCCGACGTGAGGCTGACCGTGGCTCCGATGAGGAAAACGATGTCCCTAGGAAACCCGTGGACTCTGAAGACATTGTTAATCAATATATCAGCTGTTCTTTGGCTGTAGGCAGTTTGGGCAAGGCTATGAATCTAGTCATTTTAGAAAATCGTCCACCACCGTGAGAACCGTGGTATTACCTTGGGAGACCGGGACCCCGTGACAAAGTCCATGGAGATGTTGGCCCATGGTCTGGTGGGGATGGGAAGCGGTTGGAGAAGTCCCATTCGCCGACCGAAGACGTCTATTCCTGGCGCAGACGAGCACGCCTCGACATATCCCGGACGTCCCGCTCCATGGACCGCCACCAAACCTCCGAGTGATAACAAACATGGTCCGGCGAACCCCCGATGACAGGTAAGCAGCGAGTGTGAGCCCAGTGGATCACCTGTGGGCGCAGCTCAACTGGAACGAACAATCGATTCTCAGGACACCACTAGGTGGCGGGCTCTCACTTAGCCTGCTTGACCTCATTTCTATCTGCCAAATCACCGCTCCAACCACACAGGTTCGTGGAAGGATGGGCTCTGGTTCTTTGGCAACAGGCTCGGGTCGTAGAGACGTGACAGGGCATCTGGCTTGCCGTTTTGGGACCCCGGCCTGTAAGAAAGGGAAAACAAGAAGCGGTTAAAAAAGAGGGCCCACCTAGCTGGCGAGAATTCAGTCTCTTAGCTTTGCGAATGTACTCCAGGTTTTTATGGTCGGTCCGAGACGATAACGGGTGTTCCGCCCCCTCAAGCAGTGCCCACTCCTCCAAGGCCAGCTTGACCGCCAACAGTTCCCGGTTGCCGACGTCATAGTTCCGCTCTGCCCGGGACAGGCGGCGCGACAAGGCGCAGGGATGCATCTTCCCGTCAGTTCAGACCGCTGGGAGAGGACCGCTCCGATCCCTCATTGAGGCGTCCACCTCAACCACGAACTGCCGCTGGGGATCAGGCTCGTGAGGATGGGGGCCGTTGTGAAGCGGGTCTTGAGATGTCGAAAAGCAGCCTCCGCCTCCGGGGCCAACGGAAACGCTCCTTAGTGGAGGTTAATGCATGGAGCGGGGCTGCTGTCGCGCTGAAGTTTCTGATAAACAGCCTATAAAAGTAGCAAAACCGAGGAACTGCTGGACCTTTTTGCGGCTATCAGGGGTGGGCCATTCGGCCACAGCGCTCACTTTAGCGGATCCATCTGCACCCTTCCAGGGGCTACGATGAAGCCCAGGAAGGAATGGTGTTGGCATGAAAACCTCGCTCTTTTCTGCTTTTAGATAGAGTTATTGTCCAACAGTCGTTGGAGACCTGGACACGTGGTTTCTGTGAGACCCTAAATCTGGTGAGTAAATAGAATGTCATCAAGGTACTACGTACACAAACCGTTCTAAAAGTCCCGGAGCACATCATTTATCATAGCCTGAAAAACAGCTGGGGCATTGGTAAGACCAAAGGCATGACCAGATACTCATAGTGGCCACAGGAGTGTTTAAACCCGGTCTTCCATTCATCCCCCTCCCGGATCCTGACTAAATGATAAGCGTTGCGTAAATCCAACCTTGGTGAATACCTTGGCTTGTTGAGTTGAATCGAAAACTGATGTCATGAGTGGCAGGGGTAACGATTCTTTATGGTGATGGCGTTAAGGGGACTGTAGTCAATGCAGGGCCTAAGAGAATCCTCCTTTTTTCCCCACAAGAAAAACCCGGCCCCCGCTGCAGACGAGGAAGGACGAATAAGCCCCGCCTCCACGATGATCTATATACTCCTTCATAGCCGCCTTCTCCACGGAGATGGAGTATAACCGGCCCTTGGGAATGGAGGAGCCTGGTATTAGGTCTATAGCGCATCATAAGGACGGTGTGGAGGAAGAGACAACGCCTTGCTTTGTTAAAAACCTCGCTGAGGTGGTGGTAGCAGGGAGGCACGGATCTCAGGTCGGGGGTTCTCAGAGTCTGTGGAAGATGGATAGACACATTGTTAACGGAGGTTATGTTAAGCCCCTGGACCGAAACGGTAGGTAGTGGTTCTCACAATCCTCCCCCCAACCCACAACCGCCCTGTCTTCCAGTTATGTGAGGGTTGGTTGACACAACCAGGGATTTCCTAGGACTAGGGTCTGAGGGCAGTTTTCAACTACATAAAAGTTCAGAAGTTCCCTATGCTGCTGGATCTGCGCTCCAATTGGTTCTGTATGTGCGTGATCAGAAACAGATCCTACCATTAAGGGCTCTGGCCTGATGGGGCTGGCCAGAGTTTAGATTTCAACCCCAGTTTCTCCGCCAAACCCTGTCGATCAGGCTCTCGTCGGCCCCAGAGTCCTAGGAGCGCCTTAATGTCGATAGGGTGGTTAGGGTGTTACCTTAACCGGAGTCAGGCGGCGCGTACAATGGCTGTGGCTGGGGAATGACTCCCTCCTCCCGGGGTCTCTGGCTGGACAGGCGGCGACGAGGTGGTTGAGTTGGCCGGTAGTAAAGCAGCGCCCTCCTGCTGGCGCCGTCGTCGCTCCTCTGGCGTCAGCCTCGTCCTGCCAGCTGCATAGGCTCCTCCTCCCTGGCGGCGGATGAGGGAAGACCGTGCTCAGGCGGCGAAATAACGATCAGCCTGCCTGTCCGGGGCGCTGAGAAGCGTGGGAACCTCTCCGATGTCGACCCGCCGTGCCGCGGTTGCCGGAGCTCACGAACCCGGTTGTCAGTCCGGATGGCCAGCGAGATAAGGGAGTCCAGGTCTGCAGGCAGGTCCACGGGCAGAGCAGCCCCTGGATGTGGGTCGCCAGCCCTTCAGGAACATGTCGTACAGGGCCGTGTCATTCAGCCGCTCTCGTCGCCAGGGTGCGAAAGCGAAGGGCGTAGTCGCACACAGAGTCCGTGCCCTGGTCAGACCAGTCAGCTCCCTGGCCTTTTCCCTGTCTGTGGACACAGGATCGAAACCCTCATGAGGGCAGCTTTAAAGTCCGTGAGGGGGAGCAGAGCGGAGAGTCACGAGCCACTCTGCGGTGGCCCAAGCTCTGGCTCTCCCTGTCAGGTGGGAAATAATGAAAGCAATCTTCGACCTGTCGGTGAAGAATGCTGCGGAAGCTGCTCAAAATGGATCGAACAATCAATGAGAAAAAGCCCTGCACTGTCTGGTTCCCCAGAGAAACGCTCCGGGGGCGCCAGCTTGATTCCACCCCTGCGCCCTGGGACGGAGCCGCTGCAGCTGCGGGAGACTCGGCGCCGCAGTGGCTGGATGGTCTGCCGTAGGTGGTGCACCAGCTCTCTCACCTGGCACGAGAGCTCACCGAAATGCGCTGCCATCGCCGTTGAAGCCCTCCTGACGGGCGATGCGGGCTTCCTGAGCCCGTAGCGTAGCCGCCCACTGGCCAGCCTCTGCTGAGTCCATTACTGGCCGAAGTGTACTGTCAGGCCGGGACTCAAATGAGGACTCAGATGCAGAGTTGGGCTGAGCGTAGCTTTATTCAGGTCTTCAAGAACCCTCGAAAGAGTGAGGCTATAAAAAATAGGCCTAAACTAAGAGAAACAAAAACTCCTCCGAGGAGGAAAAACTCGAACCAAGTTTATCAAAGATTAACAAATCAAAATCACTCACAACGAGGAGAAAACAAAAGACTATGAAAACATTAACTAAGGACGCTCCTATGAGGCTGACAAAACACTAGATAAAACACTTGGAAACCAAAGGGCTAGACTAAGATAATACAAACAAAAAATCACTCTAGCGAGGAGAGACAAAGATCACTAAGAGCATAAAGCTGTGGCTGTGGGCATGAACTAAGGCTTTGGTGAACGCTACAGGAGACGAAACACTTCGGCACAGGACAAAGGAGGACGCAGACAATTAATACACAGGGTAATGGGGAACAGGTGGAAACATACAGGCGGGGAAGACAATCAGACTGGTGACAACATGAGGAAGGGCAAGTGACTGAAACGAGAGGAGAGTTAACTATCAAAATAAAACAGGAAATGACAAGACATAACAAAACCCAGCTTGACCCACCGCGGTGTGACATATTCAGATTATCACAGATAAAGTGAAACTTTTTATGTGGGGTGGAAGCAAAAAATTTAAAAGTGAAAAAACAAGATGGTGATGAAAATGCAGTTGAATAAAAACACAGAGGCGTAAAAAATGATTTAAAAAAATGATCAAGTGATTTGATTATAAACATTTGATTTATCTCACATTCATCATTCACAACATGAAAACTGCCATTTTCTTATCAAAGAAAGTGCCTCAAGGCTGGAGGTAATAAAAATAAGTAAAAATTTAAAAAGAAGTGAAGTGATGAACATTTTTGTTAAGTAATGGAAAGTGATGACATTAATTGAAGTGAAAAGTTGTGGATTGATTTTGATGAAGTTGATGTGTTTATCTTTTATTGTTTACACGGACAGGCTTTGTGATCCTCTGCCCATTTCCCAAACTTCACTCACATCTTAGTTCACCAGATTGTTTCTGCTTTTGAATTTAGGCTGTCCACTCCCAGCAAAAGGTTCCTGGTCGAATCCTGGACCCACCACAATGGACCCTGGCACCAGTCCTCAGAATAAGTACTGGTCCAGGCATTCCATAGAAAAAAAAAACGAATGCAAGGAGTTCTCCGTGAAAACCTTTTGTCCCTCAAACAAACCATGCGGGTTCATATTTCCTCTAGTTGTTCCCCTAACAAGTTGGAGAAATTGGTGCATTAGAAACACCAGCACACAGCTGGACTTCGTCTGATGCCACAAAAACCAACAGCAGACAATGTCTCCCTCATGCGGTTCAAAGAGGGAGTTACATGTAAGGATGAAATGACTCCCTAAATTTTGTATTCCACAGGGATGCAACGTGTAAAACTGGTTAATCTTTCAAGTAAGCATACACACCCACACACACGCACACTGGCACACTGGTATGCTCATTTAGTAAATGGATTAGAAACAGTCGGGCGTATCTCCAGATTTCAGCCTCAAGGCCAACAACGTTTCAGCACATAACAGTTTTCTAAGGGGTTTGGGGGCAAATCTGAATGTGTTGCATCACATTACATCAGTCAGTGTGTCCCAAGGAATAAAGCATTAATGTTTTTCTAAATGCCAATTGCCTGAGACAAGTTAATTTCACCTCTTTGCATTCTGTCATGTGCTCTGCTCCATGCTCAACTGAAAATCAATTAACAAGTTGGATAACATAAATATGAGAGTATATAATGATTTTTCTCAGAGCACATTTGAGATTGGAAATGCTTATGCTACATACAGTATGTATGCTGCATTGCTAAGAGTCAGAAAAACATAAGAGGAGGGGCTCTACGTTACATTCTACATTAAACGTAAACTGTTGTTTTTACAGTAAAAAACTGGTAGCTGTGGTTGCCAGAATTTTCACATTTTCCAATATTGTGTTAAAAGGATATTAGTACTGTTAATTTGACGTTTAAGGTCGGCGTTATATTTCATAATTCACCATATTGCCACTTGTTTTTACGGTAAAAAACTGGAAGCTGTAGTTACCAGAATTTTACCATAATAAATATGGTCTAATATTACAGTAAAAGGGTATTAGTACTGTTGATTTCAAGTTTAAGGTTGGTGTTTTATTCTGTATTTTACAGTATTTAGACATCAAAGAAATTGTGTTTTGCCATATTATTAACCTAAAAATATTTGAAAGTCATCTAAAATAAAGATTTTGCCAGCGTTGTACTGTAAAATTAACTGTCATTTAAAATACTACTTTATTCTGTAGAAATTCTCTTAAAATGTCATGTCCTATATACAGTATAATGTAACATATAATGTCTTAATATGGCATATTTTACAGTCTTTGTCATAGTTTGACAAATCTACACTACACATTTT
>NC_040033.1:19393624-19393997 GCF_000972845.2 Larimichthys crocea | reverse complement strand
AATTGAATTCAAATATTATTTCTAGCGGAGTGATAATTATTTAGTGAGCAGTATCTATTGTTTCATGTTTCTAATCAAAACAAGTTGAAGTGAACATCTTCTCACTATTGCTAACGTAGCATTAGCGCTTCTTAACAGTTAGTTAGCTGAACGATTTTATAACTGATTTTATAACTGACATTTTATGTTTCTGTGACTTTGTCACAAAAACATTAAGGTGAAAAAACAGATATTTAGTTTCAGTAAGTTAACAATGACCTGAACATTTTGTTGTGACAGTATTTGACTCACCTTCAGTTTCCCGCGTCGGTGTCAGCAGCACCGTGTGTGTGCGCGCGCCTGCGTGCGTGTTTGTACGCGCGGGAAGAATGTG
>NC_040033.1:19357167-19393524 GCF_000972845.2 Larimichthys crocea | reverse complement strand
TGGACAGCTGAGTAAGAACAGTCTGCAGGGACGTCTCAGAGGACTACGTCCAGGTTTTAGACAGTCTGCAGGGACGTCACAGAGACTACGTCCAGGTTTAGACAGTCTGGGGACGTCTCAGAGACTACGTCCAGGTTTTAGACAGTCTGCGGGGACGTCCAGAGACTACGTCCGGTTTTTAGACAGTCTGCGGGGACGTCAGGCGACTACGTCCAGTGTTTAGACAGTCTGCGGGACGTCTCAGAGACTACGTCCAGGTTTTAGACAGTCTGCGGGACGTTCACGAGACTACGTCCAGGTTTTAGACAGTCTGCGGGACGTCACAGAGACTACGTCCCAGGTTTTAGACAGTCTGCGGGACGTTCAGAGACTACGTCCAGGTTTTAGACAGTCTGCGGGGACGTACTAGAGACTACGTCTTTTCCAGGTTTTAGACAGTCTGCGGGGACGTCACAGAGACTACGTCCAGTTTTAGACAGTCTGCGAGGACGTCACGGAGACTACGTCCAGGTTTTTAGACAGTCTGCGGGACGTCACGGCGATTACGTTCCTAGGTTTTAGCAGTCTGCGGATCTCCTGTCACCCCTGCTTCAGGTGCCACGTGGCAAAGGAAAGAACCATGAGACCAAAGTCCTGATGGACAGTGTCTGAAAGACTTGACCACTAAGCTTTAGTAAGAACATGAACATGCTGGTCAATGTAGATAGAGACCAAAGAGGTCTAGCGACTTCCTTCCCCTTTCTGCGTCCCCCTTTTTTCATTCGATCTTGTGTTTGGTGCTGTCTGCCAGCTAACCTAATGTGGTCCCTCTTCTTGCCTTCACTTAATCTCTAGCTCTTACTACCAACGCATCACACAGGCACCCCTCTTTAAACATTTTTTTTTACTTTCTTCAGTTCTTCCACAAGATGGCGACATGTTCAAATGTTTTGACTGAATATCTGAATGAGTCTTAGACAGTCTTCACAGTCTCTAAGACTCTGTTCTGACATCACAAAGCTGTCTTGGTGTCTTTGTTAAATCTGATAAGCTGAAGACGTTTGTGGACACTCCGTCTGTTTGGACTCTTTGTGGACGTCAGGTGGGTCACAGTCACAGTGAGCAGAGCAGACGTTCGGTATCAGAGAAGTTTTATAGTCTGTGATGTGTAAACTGACTCTGCTGCTGACCTCAGCGGCAGCTGACGCACGCTTCATCATCTCTGTGGGAATGTCTGGCACATGTTCCCTGACAGAGCAGAGCAAAGCCCCTGAGCACGGTCCTGACAGTGTTACAGCAAATATTCACCATTCAACTTTATTCAACTTTCTCTGTTGACCCACACAGACCTGTGATCAGGTGACCCACACTTCCAACACGACCTGTGATCAAGGGACCCACTCTGACCTTGATCAGGTGAACCCACCACTGACATGTGGATCAGTGATCACACTCTGAACCTGTGATCAGGTGATCCCCTCTGCCCTGTGATCAGGGTGATCCACTCTGACCTGTGATCAGGTGACCCACTCTGACCTGTGACACTGAACCTGTATCAGGTGACCCACTCTGACCTGTTGGATCAGGTGACCCACTCTGACCTGTGACCAGGTGCCCACCTCTGAACATGTGACACTGACCTGTGATCAGGTGACCCACTCTGACCTGTGATCAGGTGAACCCACTCTGACCTGTGGGATCAGGTGACCCACTCTGACCTGGTGGATTCAGGTGACCCCACACAGGAACCTGTGTCAGGTGACCCACTCTGACCTGTGATCAGATGGCCTCCGCTGCTGCCGCCTCAACTCTCTGTGATTTTACAGAGTTTATGATGGACAGTGAAGTAAACTGCTGACAGCTGTAGCTGCTGTTAGCTCAGTTTCGTCCCAGCTTGGCGGTGAGCTAGAGCGTCCACGCAAGCTGACGACTGAGGTTTGTACAAACAGGCGTTATGACGACCAGGAAGAGAAGAGAGAGTAACCAGGCTCAGCAGCTTCTACGGACATGATGGCAGAGGAGAAGAGAGGGAGAGGACCTGACGGAGGAAGCCTAAGAAGAGAAAAAGGAGGAGAGTGAGCGAGCAGAAGCCGCCCGGACAGAGGAAATGTGGGACTGACTTTTTAGTGTTGGTGAGAGCTGGTTGAAATAAAAGGCTGAAAAGACAGACGCCGAGCTGGGGCTGACTGCTGCTGGACTAGATCCCAGTGAATCAGCGGCTGCTGGTTTCTGGTTCTGGTTTCTGGGCTGACGGCTGCTGGACTAGGCAGTGAATATCAGCTGGGCTTGCTTGGGTCTGGGTGCTGGTTCTGGGCTGACTGCTGTGGACTAGGCAGTGAGATCGCTGCTTGCTGGTTCTGTTCTGGTTCTGGGCTGAACTGTTGCTGCGGACTAGGCAGTGATATCAGGCCTGCTGCTGGGTCTGGTTCTGGTTCTGGGCCTGAACTGCTTGCGGACTAGGCAGTGAGATCAGCTCTGCTGGTTCTGGGTTCTGGTTCGGGCTGACTGCGGGCTGACCTAGGCAGTGATATCAGCTGCGGCTGGGGTCGGGTTCTGGTTATGGCGTGACTGCTGCTGGACTAGGCAGTGTGAGAATCAGCTGCGGCTGGGACCTGGATGATCAGAAGTAATGTAAAATAAGAGTAAATACTCGAGTACAGCTGTAGTCATGGTTACACAGTGGGTGACGCCTTGGTGTGACGTCATACAAAGGGGTATGAAATGGACCCTTCAGGGCGTGGCCGCGTGAATGCGCGTGAAAGGAGGAGGAGCCGGCCGCGCGCTCCCGTTTAACAGTCACGCAGTAGGGATCCGACCGGCCTAGAAAACACCGGCAGACCAGCAGAACGGCCCGAACCGGCAGAACACCGACAGACCAGCAGACCAGCAGAAGGAAACATGAGAGAGATAGTTCACATCCAGGCGGGACAGTGCGGGAACCAGATCGGTACCAAGGTAACGGACTGATGCTGAAACTCTACCGGAACTTTGTTTGTACATCCGAAAGTTTCCGAAGATTCCCGACAGGGAGAAAAATGTTAATAATGAAAGAGTCAGAACTGAGCAGCTGATCAGAATGTAATTACACAAACAGTTATTTTATTATTATTATTATTATTATTTTATTATTATTTATTATCACATATTGTTGTTATTATTATTATATTATTTATTTTTATTGTTATTATTGTTATATTTATTGTTGTTATTATTGTTATTGTTTTGTCATTATTTGTATTATTATTATTGAGGGACAGGGTGAGTTATGAACACGTCACTACGTCATTATGTGCTGATCATAACACACACACACACACACAACACACACACACACACTTTAATTCACGAAATATAAATGACAGTTTTTTAAAATTATAATTTTATATGCAAAACTGATCATTTACAGAATAAGAATACTTTTTTATTACATTTTAAAATAAAAAACGAGCCGACCAAAGCAAACAGAATATTATTCAGGTGGTTTAGGATCAACATCATCAGCTGAGAGCGTCCAAAGGTCACCGTCCATAAACTGTCAACTATGAAATGTCAAGAAATCTAATGTAACACAAGAAGCTGCATGCAGCGTGTCAGTCTGATCTGATCTCAGATCAGCGTGTCAGTCTGATCTGATCTTAGATCAGCGTGTCAGTCTGTTCTGATCTCAGATCAGCGTGTCAGTCTGTTCTTCTTCTTCTTCTTCTTCTTTGTTGCTGCTGTGACTCGGCTCAGTTCTGGGAAGTGATCAGCGATGAGCACGGCATCGACCCGGCGGGGAGCTACGTGGGCGACTCATCTCTCCAGCTGGACAGGGTCAACGTGTACTACAACGAGGCATCCTGTGAGTACTGACGGATCAACAGCAGCTGTACTTGTAGCACTGAAATGTGTCCGAGTGAAGACGACTACGAGACAGCGCCTCGTGTTTGACAGCTCTTCACACATGACGCTATCTGACATTTGAAAAAGATGGAAATGAACACGTCTGACTCTGAAACACTCTGAGCTGAGATGAACTCACCTGTCTCTGCTCAGGGTGGCCTCAGCGTGTCATCGAGCCGCGCTTTAAGAATGTATCGTTCAAAGTCTTCAGGTGTTTCCAACGTTCTGTTGCTCCTATCTGTTTGCGCAGCACATAAATTCGTCCCTCGGGCAGTGTTGGTCGACCTGGAACCAGGAACTATGGACAGTGTGCGCTCAGGAGCCTTCGGACAACTCTTCAGACCAGACAACTTCATCTTTGGTGAGAACCACCTGCTTTCATGAACCTGATTAATGCACAGCTCAGTTTCACATTCTAACGTTTCATTACACCACAGTGAGGAGCAGGGGGTGATGAACGGGCTCTGCCAGACCAGAACTATGAGCTAGAAGAGAGTAAGCAGTGCTGTATTTCTCTGTGGGTCCGTCTCTGTTGAAGATACTTCATTGTTTGGAGCAGCAATGACCTTCAGTAAACACACTGAGGTGTTTTATAAACCCCTGTCTCGTAGGAGAAGAAGCAGGGAGGTTCTAGATCTCACTCTGTCCTTCTTATACACACACACATGAAATAAAATCCAGCAGCCACGCTCTACGGGTCAGCAGTCGAGTCTGTGCACACATTCCCATCTGTCGTGGCGATCGTTTTACATTCCACACATGGATGTTCTCTGTGCTGATTGGTTGTCTGCAGGTCAGACAGGTGCCGGGAACAACTGGGCCAAAGGTCACTACACGGAGGGGGCAGAGCTCGTGGACTCGGTCCTGGACATAGTGAGGAAGGAGTGTGAGCACTGCGACTGTCTCCAGGTGAGAAGACTGATGTGGCCTTTTACCTTTTCATGTGTCCGAGGGAGGAACACTCTCATTGGCTGGGTTAAACCTCAGGAGGTGGAGCCATTTGTTGGCATCGTAGTCTTTTACAGGTCACATGGTACTGGTGTGTTTTTAGCCAGAACTTCACATTCATGGTCCCCAGAGGACGAAGCCTGCGTTTCATCATCATCACGGTCCTATCAGCTCTTTCATTTAACTTGTTCCCCTGAATGTCAAACCTCAAAACAAGAAATCTATAGCTTCATCCTCAGTATCTCTCCCTTCAGGGTTTCCAGCTGACTCACTCTCTGGGAGGCGGCACCGGCTCCGGCATGGGCACCCTACTGATCAGCAAGATCCGGGAGGAGTACCCGGATCGGATCATGAACACCTTCAGCGTCATGCCTTCACCTAAGGTATCAGGGGGGAAGACCCGAGCAGGGGAGCATGGTCTTTTTCCGTCACACCTCTCTGCATCACTTCATATGTGATCTGCTTTGACCCGTCAGGTGTCGGACACTGTGGTGGAGCCGTACAACGCCACCCTGTCGGTCCACCAGCTGGTTGAAAACACAGACGAGACCTACTGCATCGATAACGAAGCTCTTTATGACATCTGCTTCCGCACTCTCAAACTCACAACGCCCACCTACGGCGACCTCAACCACCTGGTGTCGGCTACCATGAGCGGCGTGACGACTTCGCTCCGTTTCCCTGGACAGCTCAACGCAGATCTCCGCAAGCTGGCCGTCAACATGGTGCCTTTCCCCAGACTTCACTTCTTCATGCCGGGATTCGCTCCTCTGACGGCGAGGGGGAGCCAGCAGTACCGAGCGCTCACCGTTCCTGAGCTCACCCAGCAGATGTTCGACGCCAGAAACATGATGGCTGCCTGCGATCCTCGCCATGGACGATACCTGACCGTCGCCACCGTCTTCCGCGGGCCCATGTCCATGAAGGAGGTGGACGAGCAGATGCTGAACGTCCAAAACAAGAACAGCAGCTACTTCGTGGAGTGGATCCCCAACAACGTCAAGGTGGCCGTCTGTGACATCGCTCCCCGGGGGCTCAAGATGGCCGCCACCTTCATCGGCAACAGCACGGCCATCCAGGAGCTGTTCAAGCGGATCTCGGAGCAGTTCTCGGCAATGTTCCGCCGAAAGGCCTTCCTGCACTGGTTCACCGGCGAGGGCATGGATGAGATGGAGTTCACGGAGGCAGAGAGCAACATGAACGACCTGGTGTCTGAATACCAGCAGTACCAGGAGGCCACCGCCAACGACGGGGACGAGAACTTTGAGGACGAGGAGGACGAGATCGTTGAGTAAGGAGACCAAACGAGCCCGGTAAACCTCTGAAAACAATGTTAGTTAGTTATGAAACACTATGACAACGGGTCAGCTCACGGTAACCTGGTCAGTGTGAACAACTTCAGATTTAGTTTTGCTTTTCTGATTAGAGACTTTGGACGATACTTCAAATCGTCAGCTGTCAGCTTAAATGTTTCCGGCTGACAGATTCTAAAAACACTGCTCAGTTTTTAACATTATACAATAACGTGACTCTGATGCACATTTTTAACTTTAACCACATCGTTATTTGTGCCCAACCCTGACCAAACTTTAACCACAGAGGCGGATCATGTCCATAATAACAGCTAAGGGAAGTGGACAGACCATATATATATTTGATATTTGATCCTGATCGGCCCTCTATGAATCTGTGTTTGAGTGTCTCTGAGTTTTGTACATGTGAGCACGTCGAGTGGCTGAAGAGTTGAAATTAAATCTTCTTTGCAGGCCGTGCACTGTCTGCTGTTTGTGATCTGTGTGTTCACGTATCACTCGCTCTGTCCCTCAGCTGTGTGTCATATGAAGTGTTCAGGTAATGATCCTGTTGGTTTATGAATGTCATACCTGAACTAGTATCAGATGGATTGTCATGAAAGCATTCATGGTCCCCAGAGGATGAACCCTACTGACTTTTCTGTTCTCCGTGCGACTCACCAGGAGCGTTCCACGAACGTTTTACCTGCCAGACTTTGTTACCTTCAATCGAGACGCTGCAGCTATAAATGTATTTACTTTATGTAGATAACTGGATATGATCTGATAATTCAGGTCTGAAGGAGTCAAAATGTTTGTGGTAACATTACAGTCAGAAACTTTTCGAGCTTCCTGTTGGCTCTGGATAAGAGCTCAGATCAGTTCTTAAATTCATTTTAGGCTGTCGGTAAAGTTCTCCGATTCCAGGCGTTTAACCAGAGTTGAAGTATTTTTTCCAAAGCATCAGGAGTCTGTTAATGCCTGAATAAAGTGTTGGCGAGGACGTGAAGCCGCCTCACTGTACTGACAGAATACTACATGAGCCTGTCAACAGCACGCTAAGCTCCCTCGTCCAGCGTTGTGTGTGAGAGTTGATTTCCCAGCAGTTCTGTTTGTGTTGTGGATTATGTCGAGAGCTGCAGCAGCCCGGACCTCAAAGACAAAAACTGCTGGGCTCATGTCTGTCGGCCTGAGCTGATGTCGCTGCATCTATTCAACATCTGTGGCTCTGCAACATGGAGCATTCAGCAGATTCATGTCAAACGACAATCAGCCCAGAGTTTTGATTTTAAAGCAACATTTTATAACTTTCCTCTGATACACTGACGTGATTAATGAAGCGTCAGTGTTCAGTGTGTTCTCTTTGTGCTAACATGCTCAAAGTTTGCTGCTGAAGAACTGGACAGGTCTGCTCAGAGCCTGGACCTCAAAACCATTCGTCACTGATCGCAGAGCTGCTCCGGTGTCTGAGTGGGGTCGAGTCCCTGCAGCAGGTTGAACCTCTGATGGAACGCCTGTCCACATACTTTTGTCCATATTGTGTGTAACTGTGCTGAACAGATGTAATGTAACTGACGTCTACTGTTCCTCCAACAGGAGCTGGGATGCAGACCGACAGCTTGACGAGCCAATCACGGAGCAGGAAGACAACTTTAGCCCAATGGATTAAAGGCGGAGGCGGGTCATTGTCCACAATGATCCTGTTGGATTAAAGCAGCGTCAGGTTAGGTCAGGCCGGTTTCTGTCACTGAATGAAGTCACATGTTTCCTGTATATTTCATTTTGTATTTACAGGAATGTTTTGTTTTCATTCTGAACAATCATACAAACTTAATGTTCTTTGACAGAAGTTTGAATCAGACGCTGAAACATTCTACTGTACATACAGTATTCACACACACACACACACACACACACATATATATATTAAAGTTTTCTAACACCGCTTTAAGATCCAGAAGACAGGTCAGGCTCAAAACAAAGAGACTGTTGCTGCGGGTGAATATTATGATTTTTATGTACCATGTCTTGCACAGACGCTTGTATTATTAATTTATATTATTCTTCTATAATTAAACAGGATTCACTGCAGTGCTCATATTTAACGATTAGATTTTAGTTGGAAATATTAATTTATTAATATATTATTATTATTTTCTTGTTAACTTGTGTTGAAATTCGTTGGTCTGCAGTGACGTCTCATTTATAAAGGGATGAATTCTTTTTAACATTTTGTCACTAAAGAATAATAATAATGATAATAATAATGATGATGTTTGAGCAAAACTCGGCTTCATATCTTTCACTTTTCCTCCTCGGTGTGTGAAGAGTTTTTTTATGTTTGTTTGACTAATTAACGAAGCTCGTCTGTCACACAAGAAGCTTTGAGATTTCTTTCTTGTTGCAGCATGCTGAAGAACTGCGACCTCTAGTGGTCACAGCTAAGAACTGACACTGTAAAACTTTGATCTTTTGTCATTCACTCAGTGTAAATATAAAAGTTTGATCAACTGAAACGTTCTAGTTTCTGTTTCCAGGTCTTATAAACACGAGATGTTATTAGTTGAATGAATACATGTTCTCAGGATGAATCGTCCTGTTCATTCTCATCCAGCTCATTTAGGATCGATTTGTTCATTTTGAAATGATCTTGAATAACAGTGTGCTCTTATTTTGAAATAAATGCAAAATGAGTGGATCAGTTTTATGATTGATGAGGTGTCACAAAGCCCCAGCAGCACCTGGTTCTGCAGTGCTGATGAATAAAGGTGATTTCAGCCTGTGTTTAAAGGACGCTTGATGTAAACAGGGTCATCATTTCTTTGGACAAAGGATGGTTCGTGTATCCTCTGAAGGAGACAGGAAAGGAAGCGAGGAACCATCCTGAATGATTTTCTGTAATTGTCGAAAGCAGCCACAAGGAGGCGCTGCAACACAACTGTTTCCATTTTACTGACTCCATGTCCCGCCTGATTTAAGCAAATCCACCTCAAACTGAACTTCAGGAAACGTGATGGTGACAATCTTAGACGTTTGCTAAGGCAGCAACTTTTTGAATATATGTTTTAGTCAATTAGCGTACCCGAGATAAGCTTCTGCCCCAAACGAGCAACCTCAGATAATAGGCTGCGAGCTAACGAGCAGGCTGTGATAAGTGTCCGGCTGGAACACGGCGGCTCAGCTGAGTGGATAATGTTAACGAGAACACCGCTCTGTGACCGAGACGAGCTCGCGTACGGCAGATGGTTTAATTGGCAATTACAGGACAAAAAAACGCTCCAAGTGTTTGAATATTCAGACAGGACGGCTGGTTCAGCTCAAAGTCGATTTCACTTCCATCACACAAACCTGACGCTGTTCTTGGTCCTTGTTCAGTCTACAAAAGAAAACCACCGCTAAACAGTACTCGAGTTGAGGGGGGATGGGGGGGGGGATGGCATCCCCCCTGGGGGAAAAATGGTCAAAATCATCCCTCTTCTAAAATGGTCATCCCTTCTTCCATCCCTTATGGCATTTTATCAATGCATGTGAAAATTACTTATATTTAACACTGGAAATAGAATTACCGTTCGACATTTAGGGGGGCTTTATGATAATCAGTCTATTACCTATGTCAGCGGTTTTCAAAGTGTGAGGCGCGCCTCCCTTGGGGGGCGCCAGAGGACTTCAGGGGAGGCGCGGCGGGGGAAAAAATAAAAATATATCTTACAAAGATATGTGTCTCATCACTGTGCGATGAAAACTCGGCCAGCTAGCCCAGAAAGAGTAGCAAAAAAAATCCACAAAATGACACAGTATGTCTTATCTTTGCTGTTTCGTGTCAAAAGTTTTATTCCAGCGTGAAGAAACGCTGCTAGTGTCTCCTGCTATGTCTCTGCTTTAGTTTGAATCAATCACGAAGCTCCTGGTTGTTACATAAAGACAAAGAGGCTTTGACAGTGAAGTGAGACCTCTTGCTGCGATACACTACCTTTGGGTTTACTTCATTCTGGATCGTCATTGGTGGGTCAAAGGTGAATGTGGGCGGTACTAATAGATTCTCCTGACTCTGATTGGTGGACAGGTGACAGGTGTCAATCATCCACACACTGTGTTGTGTTGGCCTTAGCAGCACCGCTAGCTGCTACCTGCTGCTTCGTATTCTTTAATACCGCTTGTTTCAAACATCGCGTCGTCTTAAAACTTGAAGTCTGCTTTCCTCCTCCTTAAATTGTGTTTTTTTTAAATTTTTTTATGATTTAGGATTTGCCATGTCTAGCAGGTCACCCTAAAATTGACTAGAATGCAGGAAATTGCATCTAAGAAATACAAAATTTCCCCCCCAGACCCCCGCTGGAAAATAAGTTACATAAATGAAAAATTTCACCATCCCCCCTGGTTTCATTTTACAACTCGACTACTGCCGCTAAAGCACCAATGAATACCTACCTACTGAATACCCCTCACCTTACTCTCCCCTTCCAAGCATGTAGGCAAAACTACTGCAGTGTACTTTAGTTTGTCCGCTCTGGGCTGCAGGGACTGTGAGGTCAGAGGTCAGCGGGCTCAGCAGCCTCTACATGATGGCAGAGGAGCAGAGAGTGAAGAGGACGCTGACGGAGGAAGCTAAGAAGAGAAAAGGAGAGAGTGAGCGAGCAAGAAGCCGCCGGACAAGAGTAAATGTGGGACTGACTTTTAGTGGTTGGTGAGAGCTTGGTGAAATCATCATGTGACCTAAATAAGGCAATCTGGTCACATGTGGGGAAGCTCCATTAACTCTGGTCAAAAGCTCTGGTAACACGAGTGTGCACCTTGAAAGTTGAACTTGAAAGTTGAATGAATCTTAAAGATTTGTCGAGTTCAAAGTTTCTTTCTGTTCACTCTAATGGATCTGGATGACTCTTGGTGTGTTAGGACGTCTCTGTCCCCGCTCTGTCTGGATTAATGTTTGCAATCTTCAGACTGACTGCAGTGAGGCGAACAGAAAGAACATTCAGCAGCTCACAGTCTTCTCTGAGGCTGCTGAAGACCACGAGCGTCTTCACAGAGAGATACAAAGACGTGTGCTTCAACGCAGCTTGCAGCTCAGTTATAAAGCAGTGAACTCACCACAGAACTCGAGTGTCCCGCTGTTATTACAGACAGTGAACTCACCACAGAACTCGTCCTGTTGAGCTGTGATGTCAATCATGCGATGGTCTGTGTAAACATATATTTATACACACACACACACACACACACACACACACACACACACACACACACACATGTTGTTGTTGTTGTTGTTGCTCATGTCAGTTCAGGATTTGAAGTTGAAGTTTGAAGCTTTCTAAAGGGAGTCTTTCTGCCCTCTAGTGGTCAAAGATCTCTAAATGCAGCTTTAATTATTGTAGCCACACTAATTACCAGTGTGGTGTCTCTCACACAACACACACACACACACACACACACACACACACACACACACAGAGAACTTTATCAGCATTTTTACAAATGGGGCAATTACCAACATGCCCTGGGCCTCTGAGCAGTTTTTATTGGAGCGCTTTCCATGTATGGTACAGGAGCAAGGAGGGAGGGGGAAGGGGGGACTTTTAATTTGGCGAGGTTCTCTGAGAGCTTCATGTGGGGACTGAATCTGAGCAGAGATTTGCTGCCGTGGTAACGGGGGGAGGAGGAGGAGGAGGAGGAGGAGGAGGGGAGAGGTACAGTAGCATGTAAATATAAGAGTGGGGTGAAGGGGAGGAGAGATGGGGGAGAGTCTCTCCAGTTTGAGAGGAGGGACGCTGGAGGAGCCGCCTCCATTCACCCGAAACACACACACACACACACACACACACACACACACACACACACACACACACACAGACACACACACACACACACAGTCGGTAGTAAAGGAAAGAAAGAGGGAAACCCGGGAGTGCAGCACGCTGAAGGGGAGAGAAGAGGAATGGGGCTGAACTAACAAGCCTGAGCGCGACACACACTCCAACACACACACTCCAACACACACACTCTGGTTCAGTCACAGTGTGGAGCGTCAGGCGGAGAGAGGAGGCGGCAGTTTGAGGAGAAAGCAGAGCTGCTGAAACACAGCCGTCCGTCTGCAGGAGCCGCCGGAGGCTGCCTGACAGTCCTGAGTCAGGGTGGACAGGATCCAGGCGGATCCATCTTCATGGACTGAGACCTGCTGCAGCAGCCTGATGTCAGACCTGCAGACAAAACACGACTCATCATTGATTTCTCTCAGGAAGGAGGAAGTTTAGTGATCCGGACTGCAGACCGAGTGATTCCTCACAAACTGTAGGATTACAAACAAGTTCTGGATTGTGACACTTTAAAGGGACAAGTCACGGACCAGCAGACAGCAGGATCACAAACACTTTAAATGTGGACAACCTGCCTGACAACCACATTGGGAATTATTTTGATTTATTCTAATTCTGAAGTCTGAAGTTAGAGTTTTAGTCATCACCTCCAGGGCACGAAGTTTGAGGGTTAGTCAGCTGTTCTAATCTGAGAACCAACAGTCTTTAGGAAGATCTCAGTAGAACCTGCAGAGTTAGTTAGTCCAGCAAGGAACAAGAAAAGGATCCACAAGTCGTGAGCACTTCGGACCGCTTTCACACTGTAAGTCACTTCTGCTTTTCACTTAACGTGATCTTTAAGTGGACTCCTGTTCTTCTCGGAGCACGGGCTGCTGACTCATCTTCTCAGACTGCAGGAGTTTCTCGTCACTCTCACAGCCGAGCGTTCACGTTTCAGAGACGGCTCAAACTGACCAGCTGCGACCGTCTGCTGGAAGTTTGCAGGAAAGTAAAAGCTGACAGTGACGAGGTAATGCAGCAGGATTTTGGCTCTGACCCTCGAGAAGTTGCACAGGCCGGCTTCAGGAGCCGCTGAATGGACCCGCCTGGTGAGATGTAGAGGGCGTCTGGGGATTGTGGCACCTGTTGCATGTGAGCGACTGTTTGATTTGACTCCAGGCTGATTTTCTGCAGTTTCTAATCGGCACTTTAAAGTAAAAGCAGACAGAGGAACTGTTCATCTGAAATCTGTTGCCTCAGTCCTCCACATTCGACAGCTGTAGTCTCCTAAATTAGTTTATATACTGAGAGTAACATATTTCAACACATTCTAGGTTCAGGCCGGTCGATCCTGCTTAAAGATCCACTTCAGGTGTCTCATTATTAAACTTTTCTCTGGTTATATTTAGGCAGTCAGACCTCACAGTTCTTAACATTTATCTTCCATCTTTAACCAAAGTGTTTGTGTCAGTCCACCAGGAACTCTCCTCTGCTAAATCTCATAAGATCAACTGAGCAACGTCCAGTTAGACTTTCAAAATAAAGCTTGCTGTGAAACGTTATATGTTCACAGTTTGGTTTAGACACGTCATCAATCATCAGCCACTCAAATCAGCCCTGATCTCAGGATCACAGATTTCTTTACAGAAAATCATCGATCGATCTCAGAAGAAATCAATGATGTAAAAAAGACTTTTGGTTTGACACGGCACACAAATCCATCTTCTCCAACCACACGTGGACTTTCTTGCTCTCTACATATTACACTACGTCAGCTGCGTCCAAACATTACTCCAGAAAAGATGCTAGAGGGGAAGGTTGAGCGTCCAGCAGAGCGGGTAGTGACCACACATGCCGAGTTCCTTTAAAGAGTCACTAATATGTGTTTTCTTCTCCGGGAGCAGGTCGAGCTGCAGCAGCTGTCGCCTCAAACCTTCCCATCAGCGAGAGACAAACAAAGCGCCTCCTGGTTTTCTTTCATTCAGCATTTGAAGAGCGAGATTTGTCATCTGGATCTCATGTGCGACGGGCGACATCTACCGACCTCTGTCGAGCCTCTTTTTGTTTTCCAGTCTGGTAGTTGAGTTCTTGTTTTTTTCTCAGTTCGTGGTTTGGATGTTTCAGTAAGAGCCAGAGGAGCCACAACCACATGAGGAAATTGAAATAAGGGCTAAATAATTGGACTGCAGAGTTTCTGGATGTGTCAGCTGAAGTCTTTGTAGCTGCTGCAGGATAGAAAACAGAGACGACAGCAGATGACTGAGACACTCCACTGGTCCAACTATGACTTCCATTTGAAAACGAAGGTGAGACGAGCGACTTTGTCCTGAAGTTTAAACGGCTTTGGGAATGACTGTAAACAGAAGATGATTGAGACAGAGCTGCTCCTCTCTCCTGAACAAGTTTTATTAGTCTTTCTGCAGCCAAGCTGTCCAAGACATCACAGCTTCAAAGCAGAAATCAGTTTGGACGCTGTGAACTTGAAGAGAGTTTATCTGAATCTCTGAGCGTTTGATTTGAGCGTCTGAGTAAAGATCTGACATCACTTCACTCTTTTCTCTTGTCACAGATCTCTTCTTCTTCTGTTCAGGACTTCAGAGCAGTAAAAAGAACTTTTGGTCCCACACCAACAAAGTATTTTTCCACAATCTGACATCATTTTTCTCGTTAGCCACTCATTAAGGAACTCTTCTCCAATATCAAGGAGGTTTTCCCGCCTGGCAGAGCTCCCTCTCTGAAGGATCTTTTAGTTTTGACTCGTTCTGTTGGAGGTTTTCAAGTTTGTTCAGGGACAGCGACACAGAGGAGGAGGCGTGAGGACGGCGTCCAGAGCAGAGTGTGTAAAAGTGTGTGTGTGCGGTTCATGTATTTGTGTGTGTGTGTGTGTGTGCAGATGCCACACTGCGCCGCAGACTGGCCTCATACTCACCCACATCACAGTGCGACGGCAACTCTGACTTACTTCCTGTTGCTCAACATCTGTTGTGCGTAAAATAAATCAAGCGGTCGGACACGAAAATACAAAATTCCAGCATCAACAAACAAAATTTCCAAATCTGTCGTGTGGACGCTGCCGAGCCGAGCTGGAGTTCAGACCAGGAGACTCGGTCTGAAACGTGTTGCTCTGATTGGATAATTACCCGCTGCTCTCTTCTTCTGTGGTTTTTGTTTTGGACACAGCAGGATCCTTTCAGTCCAAACGTTGAGCAGAAACACTCGGATGCTTTGGATCTTTTTCATGGATGAACACAAAGATCTTCGTGGGAGATATGAAGGCTCCAGAGCGCCGCGGCTTCACGATATGCTGACGATACACTTCAATTCCTCCAGACATGAGAACCGATGAATCTATTAGGACTTCATCACAGACTCACTTAACGTGAGCTCAGAACTATTTATTCTCCTGGGAACAAATAATTCATTTTCTTGAGAGAACACCAGAATCAGAACCTGCAGCTTCTGTCTTTGGACCGTTCAGCGACTCTTCACAAGACTTCTTTGGCAGAGGATACTGCACACCGTCACCATGCTCCCTGGAGGACCGGTGTCAGGTGGAGGGGGTCGCGGTGGCGGACTCTGCCTGCTCCGGTGGCTGGGCCTCAAGCTGTGGTCTCGTCGAGGGACCTTGGTGTTCGCCCTGCTCTGGTTCGGCTCTTGGTTGTTTCTGAACGGCCTGGTTCTGGTCCACAGGAGCATCCTGTCCGACTACTGCACTGACGACAAGAGCAAGCGGATCCTGCAGAGACTGGTGAGTCAGAAACACCTCGTACAAATGAGCAGAGAGAGAAGCTTCACTAGTTACTGACTGACTGACTGACTGACTGACTGACTGTTGACTGACTGACTGACTGATTCCTACAGTTCTGATCTGACACAAAGCCACTTGCTGGCTGCCTCTGTTTGTTGAAAACTAGAACTAGGTTTTGTTTCTGCTGATCGTTGTGAATATTTCCAAGCTGCATCACTGCCACAGATGAATGAGTCGTGTGTGTGTGTGTGTGTGTGTGTGTGTGTGTGTGTGTGTGTGGTTCGTCCTCTTGCGTTCCTGACATGTCGGTTGGTTTTTGAAACTTCTTTTTCTTTGTGTCTTCATGCACAAACCTCTGGACGTCTTTAGACTGTGTGCTGCTCAGCGGTGGCTTGTTATCGTGGACACTTCAGCGAGCAGCTCCAACGTGTTTTTATGGATGCGGGTCGTGTTTGTGTTTCAGCTGGTCAGTGCTGTGGATGGTGTCGGACCTGCTGGTTCATTTATGGATGTGTCCCTGAATGCAGCATATTAAATAAATGTCTGCGAGCTGATTTCCTGGGCCTGACATAACTCCTGTGGCTCTGTTGATATTTGTTATCCAGAGGACAAAGTATCGACCGTTTGTGTGAATCAGTCAGGCGCTTACAGTAAACAGGCGGGTGGAGATAAACGGGCGGGTGGAGATAAACGGGCGGGTGGAGATAAACGGGCGGGTGGAGATAAACGGGCAGAGGTCGATGACCTGCTGCCTTATCCACCGCAGCATCTCCTGGTGCATTGTGGGTAAACACTGATAACATTCCTCTCCATCTTTGGATGTTTCTGCTTCATTTAGTTCATTCCTCCAGTTTTCCTCTTTTCATCCATCCTTGTTTTTTTTTGTTCCCTTCATTCTTTTCTCTCTCTCCTGGCCTCTCCACTCTTTCCTTCCCTTTTCCTCTCCTCTCTCCTCTTTCTCCTCCAGCTCTCTCATTCAGCTTCTCTCTCTTTGTCTCTGACTTCTTCTCCAGACGTTTCTTTAAACATCCACAAAAATCTGAGCGACAGTAAAAGATCGAAACACCAACCACTAAAAGTCAGTCCCACATTTACTCTTGTCCGGCGGCTTCTTGCTCGCTCACTCTCTCCTTTTCTCTTCTTAGCTTCCTCCGTCAGCGTCCTCTTCACTCTCTGCTCCTCTGCCATCATGTCCATAGAAGCTGCTGAGCCTGGAAACATTAACAGACTGAGCTAACATGAGCTAGCAGCAGAGTTGAGACGGAGCAGCTGGAGGACATCACATCCTTGGAGTAACCATTGAATCAAAGTCTCAGAGAGATTCAGACAGAAATCCATTTTCCAGAACAGTGTGTGATGTCACGTCTGCCCTGATATTAAACTTTTAGAGATTCAAACTGATGAAATCTCAAATAAAGTGACGTGCATGTTCTCTGAGTTCAGAGTCTCAGAGGTTGGTTCATCAGTAATGTGACGCTGCGCCCGCTGACTGACAGGGAAACAAGTTTTCTTGGCGGTCGCGGTTCAGGCTTGTCTTGACTGCTTCGGGTGTCGTAGTAACCTGAACGAAAGTCTGTCTTTCTTTCTTTTCCTCCGTTCCCAAACCTTTGAAACAGCGAGTGTGTTGAAAGTCCTTTTCAGCTGAGTACACGAGGCTCTCAGGGACAGAAATGCCCGAGGCTCGAGTGAAAGGTTTAACTCTGTGTTCACATTCAGGTCATAAATCACGTGGAGACTCCAGGGGGCTGGTTAAAACATTAAAACTAATCTTCTAAAATGAAACACTGAAAATATGAATAAAAGCAGAAGCAGCACTTCACTTCACTTCACTTCACTTCACTTCACCACCTCCTGCTGTAACCACCTCCTGCTGTAACCACCTCCTGCTGTAACCACCTCCTGCTGTAACCACCTCCTGCTGTAACCACCTCCTGCTGTGTCAGTGATGAGTCTGAACGTGACGTTAATGCAGGAGAAGACATTCTGCAACAATGACGTCCTGATGTTTTTTCTGTGTGTCGGACTGTGATGCCGTGGGACAGAGATAAAAATACACTCTTGGGAAACTCGATGCTCGTTCATCTCAGACATGAACTCTGCTGAGATTTCAGTCTGAACAATGAACTCGTCTGATGTCGGGCTGCAGCAGAGAAGTCCTGATTCGTCTTAAAGCGTCTGGAAAAGTTTTCTGTCCATATTCTAAAAGAAACAAGTTACTGCAATGAAGAACTAACATGTGGCATCACACAACTTTGTCTCCTTCACATGTCTCCTTCATATGTCTCCTTCATATGTCTCCTTCATATGTCTCCTTCATTTGTCTCCTTCATATGTCTCCTTCATATGTCTCCTTCACATGTCTCCTTCACATGTCTCCTTCATTTGTCTCCTTCATTTGTCTCCTTCATTTGTCTCCTTCATTTGTCTCCTTCATATGTCTCCTTCATTTGTCTCCTTCATATGTCTCCTTCATTTGTCTCCTTCATATGTCTCCTTCATTTGTCTCCTTCACATGTCTCCTTCACATGTCTCCTTCATATGTCTCCTTCACATGTCTCCTTCATATGTCTCCTTCATATGTCTCCTTCACATGTCTCCTTCACATGTCTCCTTCACATGTCTCCTTCACATGTCTCCTTCATCCTGCTGCTGCAGAATAAACATCACGTCAGGGTTTCCTCCTGTGTCCTCATGTCAATATTACAACATCAAACATCAAACACAGCTGTAATATAAAATTCTCTCTCGTCTGTTTTTCTCTCATCATGTTTCTGAGAAAAAGATATTTGAGTTTCACAGCTGACGTGCCAGATATCATATGAAATATTTAAAGCCTCGCTAAGACTTTTTAAATCTGTTGTTGTATGTCAGAGGCAAACATTGGATCGTGTATCCTGAATTTTCCAAATTGTTTTATTATGCTGAATAAATGAGATATAGAATTTTCTGCATCTGTTATATAGAGAATCGTGTCATCTGCATAGAGTGAGATTTTATGTTCTGCTTGATTAATGTCTGCGTTGATGGACAATGGACAGGCCTGTCTTGTCCCTCAGAGGAAGCATCAATATTGATAACTGCTATTATAGATTGATTTGGTCCATTGAAGGAAGTTAGCAATAATTAAATTCATGTAAAACAGAGAAAAGAAATCAAAAGCTTTCTCCACATCTGATCATAACACAGTGATTCCAACTAACAGCAGCTACACCACGAGCTCCGAGTGAGCGACATACAGCTGCTGTCCCCGATGTTCAGGTCTTCACGTTAACATTAACCGTGGTCGTGTCTCCTGAGCCGTCACTGTGAATCCAGACTGCAGATCATCTGTGCAGCCCTGCACACGGTTTCCCTTGAAGCAGAAATCTGTATGTTCCTGATGATCCTGTGACTATTTATGGTGTAATGGCTGATCTGTTGCATGGTCTGACTCTGTCCATACACGTCTCTGGCATTCCTCTGCCTATTTATGGCCCGACATTTTTTATGACCTACCTCTGTCGCTCTGCGCCTCTATATTTCTAATTTAGCACATTTACGTCTGTCTCTGAGTGACTCCAAGAAGAGAATTCATTTCCTTTACGTTAAGAGTCAAGTTAAAGGCTCATGAACAAACCTGAGACCTCGACCCACCTCCCAGTTTGAACAGTTGTACAACTTTGCCAAAGACAGAAGTGTCTCTTTGGACTGTCCGCTCACATTAATCCAGTTTATATTCAGATTATTAATAAATATGGACTAAACAGTGCACCGTGTTTTAATGTTGGACCCATGTGACGCAAGACGGCAAGACGTCAAACATCATGGTGGAGATGTTCAGCATGTCTCATCCTTTCAAGTATTCTTATTTGAAACTTTGCTGTTTTGATCGTACCTGATGTTTAGAAATGTTATTTGTTTTTGGGGAGATTCCACCGCACACCACTAGAGGGAGCTCGTGGGCGTATGTGTACCATAGCTTGTGCCAGGATAGGTTAGATGTTAGACCGTCGTCGCCATGGCAACACCAGCCAGGCGACATCAATCATGTGGTTAATGTTGTGAAATGGTCACGGTTTGGTTATGTATATTAAAAAAAAAGATTTGTTTGTGTTAAAATAAAAACGTTTCGTACACGAGGCGGTGACAGCAGAGTTTGTATTTTCCGGAATAATGAGGCGGGAATCTGGCAAATATTGAGACGTTTCTGAATTTCAGAACAAAAACTTTTTTAATGCATTCACTCTTGTTAAGACGAGCCCTGGCCCTGCTGCTGCTTTTCAAAGAGTCATTTCACCTGAAAACTCCACCACACTGAAGTCAGACCGCAGACACTTCATTACCTCCTTAACACCGGTTGGAGGTTTGCAGAGGTCCTGACACTCAAAACAAACACGCCGAC
Source organism: Larimichthys crocea (assembly GCF_000972845.2). Classification (NCBI taxonomy): domain Eukaryota; kingdom Metazoa; phylum Chordata; class Actinopteri; family Sciaenidae; genus Larimichthys; species Larimichthys crocea. The sequence continues at coordinate 19,373,505 of NC_040033.1, read as the reverse complement.
ATATAACTGAGGCGGCAGTGATGCAAAGTGACCCGACGAGGCCGACAGCGCCATCGCCTGGTCCCCTCTGGCTGGAAGACTTCACTCCCGTCTCTGAGGAATGACAGAAACACAGCGTTAGACATCGTTTCATGTTCTGAAAACTTAAACCTCAAATCATGAAGAATAATATAAAATAATGAATCACTTCATACCTCTGGTATTTGGATAGAGCTGTGTGGAAGAGAAAATGTCGATCTGTGTTGATTCTTTCATTTTCTTCTCATCAGCAGAAAGAGCCAAAAGCTAAAAGTACTAAAAATACAGAAACATGCCTCCACCTTTGCTGCAGCAGTGCTGGCTGATGGATGGAGTAGATGCTCCATCAGCGACTCTGATCCTGACAGATTTACAGCGTCTGGCTTGCTGGCTCTGCAGATGAGTTTGTGCAGATGTTGAAGTCGGCAGCTGCCGGTAAATCAACCCAGACGGTGAGATTAACGCACAAAGCCGGCAGCAGGATGAATCTCAGGTAAATCCTGGTTCTGTTCTCCATTCAGGTGATGTACGGCCTCAGGTCACAGGTTTGATTCCTGTCAGAGCTGCTTGTTGTGAGCTCCAGGATAATGAGAAGGTTTACTGGCTCCTCTGGCTGCAGGCCAGACTCCCCACAGACCACAGAGAGAAACGAAAGCTTCTGTAGAGGAAGGCATGAATGTTTGATGAATGAGTCCGACAGCAGCACAGAATCATTGCATCGATTCTGAAGAGGGATGGAGGAAAAATGTATACAAGTTAAACTTTTATTTCCTGAGACTTTGGAGAGGACAGATCATTGTTTTCCATGAAAAACAGAAAAAACTCTCCGAGCCAAGAAGACAGGAATGAAAATATCTATCTTCACTAAAGAACCAAGAAACAGGAAAACTGAAATCAAGCCCTCAAACATGGCATCAGTCCTTGTGGGCTGCAGGCTCACTCCAATGAGGATGAAACTCTGAACGTGTGACGTTCCTCACCTGTTCTGTTCAGATGTTTTCATGGACAAAGGTCAAGACAAACTGAGCGAGTACTCTGGACAGGAATGGGTTAATTCAGTCCCATAAAGTTTTTTTGGCAGTAATCTGACCCCGGATGAAGCTCAGAGGACTCTGCAGCGAGTTTCAAGTCCCTGCAGGTTGATTCCAGAGAATGAGAAGCGAGACCAAGTGGAAGGAACAAAGTCCGAACGCAATCCAGCAAGGACGAGGAAATCCTTCAACAACAAAAGAAGGACACGGACCAAGAGACGAGACGTGTCTGTCTGTCTGTCTGTGTGTGTGTCTGTCTGTCTGTCTGTGTGTGTGTCTGTCTGTGTGTGTCTGTCTGTCTGTGTGTGTCTGTCTGTGTGTGTCTGTGTGTCTGTCTGTCTGTCTGTCTGTGTGTCTGTCTGTGTGTGTGTGTCTGTGTGTGTCTGTCTGTGTGTGTCTGTCTGTCTGTGTGTGTCTGTCTGTCTGTCTGTGTGTGTGTCTGTCTGTGTGTGTGTGTGTCTGTGTGTGTCTGTGTGTCTGTCTGTCTGTGTGTCTGTCTGTCTGTCTGTCTGTGTGTCTGTCTGTCTGTGTGTGTGTGTGTCTGTCTGTTTGTGTGTGTGTCTGTCTGTGTGTCTGTCTGTCTGTCTGTGTGTCTGTGTCTGTCTGTCTGTCTGTGTGTGTGTCTGTCTGTGTGTCTGTCTGTGTGTCTGTCTGTCTGTGTGTGTGTGTGTGTGTCTGTGTGTGTCTGTCTGTGTGTGTGTCTGTGTGTGTGTCTGTGTGTGTGTGTGTCTGTCTGTCTGTTTCCACCGCAATGAATCTTTTCCACTTCTTCATCATCAGAATGGCTCAGTAATGAACACACACACACACACACACACACACACGCACACACACAGATTTTCTTGGCAGCTCAGTCACTTTCTGTACCCACAATGCACTGCTATGCAATGCTGTGTGGCGTCACAGAGAAGTCGGCCCTGTGATGCCAACACCAAGGTCACACACACACACACACACACACACACACTAACACGCACGCACGCGCGCACACACACACACACACACACACACACAGGTTGTATGTAAGATAAGGGGACGGACAACAGCAGAATTTAAAGGAACATCTCAGTTTTTTTTCTTTTGATGCTCAACAGAAGGTCTAACATTAAAATAACGCTGGTCTAACATTAAAATAACGCTGGTCTAACGTTAAAATAACGTTGGTCTAACGTTAAAATAACGCTGGTCTAACATTAAAATAACGTTGGTCTAACGTTAAAATAACGTTGGTTTAAAAACAGTAAAATAATATTTGAATATAATATTAAAATATCTGTGACCAAACAATAAAATCAACATCTAAATAAAATTATAAATGTTTCCACACATTTCATGTTTATTTCACTGTTACAAACACAACATTTAATCATTTGAACATTTGAACATTTGAACATTTGATCATTTGAACTTCAGCAGAAGACGCTCACTCCTATCTGTCTTTCTGCTGTTGCCTGGCAACAGAGAGCAGTCGGAGTCAGGAGGCGACAGATTGGCGTTCATCTGTCTTCTGTGAGTGAGAGGTCGGCGTTGGAGTCGAGAACAGTCTGAGAACCTGAGCCCGTCATGTGGAGGATGAGACGCTGTAGGAAGAAGCACAGCACAAAGATCAGGACTTTATCTTTATCTGTGTCTAAACGTGTGAAATCAATAAATCTGATGAACTGCTGCCAATAAACAGAGCACCTGGAAAAGTCTGCAGACGGCCAGGCGATGGCGGACTTCAGGCTCTGACGGTTACAGACGGAGCAGATCCAGTGAAGTCAGACTGAGCTCGTTTCTTCAAATCAGAAGTTCTCAGAGCTCAGACACTGAGACCAGAGACGTCCTGCAGAGCGACCTGCATCCACGTTACCTGAAGGTTAAACAGCCTTCACTCCACACGGCAACACGCCATGCGGAGGACGGAGAACGATGCTGCTCTAATTAAACGTGTGGAATAATACATTCATCAAGGTTAAGAGTGTGTGTGTGTGTGTGTGTGTGTGATCTGATTCCATGAGACAGCTGTTCTGATATTAACGTTACAGCCTCGGGGAACCGAACACAACAAGAAAAGGACGCTCCCCTCTTTCCCCACTCCCAACAATGACCCAGGTCACAGAGCTGCAGTCCAACAAAAGATCATTAATTCAATAATTATTATTTCATAGTGTCAGGCTTCAGGGTGAGCGTGGCCCAAAACTACAAACCAACCTATCTGACCCAAACGAGGAAAACTAAATACAGGAAAGGTTCAGCTGATAATCAACCTGATCAGTAATCAATACACAACCATCAATCAAACCAATAACTAACATTCAGACAGCGTTGCCAGAACATTCCAAAACAAACATATCATCAGTCTGAAGTGACCTAAAGCTCCCTGCGCTGTCCCTTTAAGAAACATGACACCTGAACAATTCATTACGTGTCCGTAACAACACGAGATAAAGGACGTCACATGACCAACGTTATTTCAATGTTAGACAACGTTATTTTAATGTTAGACAACGTTATTTTACTGTTAGACCACGTTATTTCAATGTTAGACCAACGTTATTTTAATGTTAGACCAACGTTATTTCAATGTTAGACAACGTTATTTTACTGTTAGACCAGCGTTATTTCAATGTTAGACAACGTTATTTCAATGTTAGACCACGTTATTTTACTGTTAGACCACGTTATTTCAATGTTAGACCAACGTTATTTTAATGTTAGACCAACGTTATTTCAATGTTAGACAACGTTATTTTACTGTTAGACCAGCGTTATTTCAATGTTAGACAACGTTATTTCAATGTTAGACCAACGTTATTTTACTGTTAGACAACGTTATTTTACTGTTAGACAACATTATTTTACTGTTAGACAACGTTATTTCAATGTTAGACCAACGTTATTTTACTGTTAGACAACGTTATTTTACTGTTAGACCAACGTTATTTTACTGTTAGACCACGTTATTTCAATGCTGGTGTAACATTAAAGTAACGTTGGTCGTTGTAGTTCATCGTTGTGTATGGATGCTGATCTTTGCCAGTCTGTGGTCATGTGACGTCCTTCGTAATGAGTTTGGATCTTTGTTACAGTCTGAGACAGATGAGGAACGTTCGCGTCCCGTGAATATAAGAACAGCTGTGCAGTGATGCATGTAGTCTGACCTGCCGTGCTGTTATTCTTGATATCAGCACTCCAGTAAAAACTTTGGACTCAGCTGAGTTGGTTTACTTCTGTCAGTTTCTCTCCCGCGTGGCATTCAGCTGAAGGAAAACTGTCATCAGCAGAAAGCGTCTAAACACCGCCACGGTTTTCTTGATCTGTATTCAGCCATGTCTGCTGCACGGAGAGAAGAAAGAGGAGAACAGAAGGTCAGAGCGGGACAGATAAGAGGAGAACAGGGCCTGAGATGAAGGCTGCATACCAACAAGGAGGCTGCAGGGTCGAAGCGTCTGAGCAGTCAACAAGGCTGCTCTGCTGTTCTCTCTGAACACTGACCCCAGAACAGTCTGTAACCACGCCGGCTCCGAGCTCCGTGTTCAGACTACAGATCTGTTTCTCAACTCCCCATCACACTCGGACCACGCCATGTGTGTGTGTGTGTGTGTGGTCTGTGTGTGTGTGTGTGTGTGTGTGTGTGGTCTGTGCGTGTATGTGTGTGTATGTGTGTGTGTGTGTGTGCTGCCTCGTCCTCACTCTCGTCTTTGTGAGGATGAATGTGAGTTTTGACAGGTTTTTAAAGCCCGCGGCCAGAACAGGAGTCAGCACAAAGCAGCTTCAGCTCTCTAACTGCATCATTGTGTCAAACTATTATACACTCATGAAATATTGACTCTGCAGAACTAAAACAACCAGCTACAGTCGCCTGAATGCGTTTGATGAACAGCTGCTCTGTGTGTCACAGTGCCTGCTGGGACCCGGCGGTTATTCCTCCATCAGTGATCCAAATGTTCATTCATATAATCTATAAATATTGTTTATCAGTCCCACCAGGATGTCGCGGGCCTTTTTTGAGATAGTTGCAGCCTGATGTCCATGAATTTTGTTTTTAAAAATTGTGCTGAAAGTTGCGGTGCTTTTCAGATTTTTGTTGCGATCTTGTTGCGGGAGGAAGTGAAAGTTGCGATAAGTCGAGGGGGCCCCGGAGAGGGTGCAGCGAGCACTAAGTCCACGGCCCCAGGAAGTGGCGAGGTCCGGGCGGGAGGGTGCTGTAAAGCTTGCGGCTCCACCTTCCGAGCCTTTCCAAGCCGACCCAGAGCCGGTCGCGGCACACCATCGGACGGGGATTCAGTGCTGGGCTCTTCCCTATCACAGTTTCGTTCACAGAAGTGAAGTGGAAGGCAGTTTGGAGTCAGTGATGTCAGCTCAAGCCAATGATTGGTCAAAGTTGCGGAAAAATCACGGTGATTGGTTAAAATTGCAACACCGCCCTGAATTCACAGAGATTCACTAACGTTGCGTTGAAGTTGCAAATCGTAACATTGTGAATTCCTGGTTTATCTGGCTGCCAGGCACAGAGGGTTGGCTAACTCACGTAGACTTCTATGGTCAGGTTTGAACATCTTCAGCTGCTGGCCTGAGCTTACTGCTGCAGGCACTGGATCATGATCATGGATCACTGGATCATGATCATGGATCACTGAATCATGATCATGGATCACTGAATCATGGATCACTGGATCATGGATCACTGGATCATAAATCACTGGATCACTGAATCATGGATCACTGGATCGTGGATCACTGGATCATGGATCACTAGATCATGGATCACTGGATCATGGATCACTGGATCCTGGATCATAAATCACTGGATCACTGAATCATGGATCACTGGATCATGGATCACTGGATCATGGATCACTAGATCATGGATCACTGATCACTGGATCATGGATCACTGGATCATGGATCACGGATCACTGGATCATGGATCACTAGATCACGGATCACTGGATCGTGGATCACTGGATCATGGATCACTGGATCATGGATCACTAGATCATGGATCACTGGATCACTAGATCATGGATCACTAGATCATGGATCACTGGATCATGGATCACGGTCACTAGATCATGGATCACTGGATCACTAGATCATGGATCACTAGATCATGGATCACTGGATCATGGATCACGGTCACTAGATCATGGATCACTGGATCACTAGATCATGGATCACTAGATCATGGATCACTGGATCATGGATCACTGGATCATGGATCACGGTCACTAGATCATGGATCACTGGATCACTAGATCATGGATCACTAGATCATGGATCACTGGATCATGGATCACGGTCACTAGATCATGGATCGGGGATCACTGGATCGTGGATCACTGGATCGTGGATCACTGGATCGTGGATCACTGGATCATCAGCGCAGTGTCGTGCACGCTCTGCTCTCTGATTGGACAGTTTGTCGGTCTGAGTCACTGTAAAGCTTTCAGGGGGTCACGTCGTCTGACAGTTTTATGGTTATAGAGTTTGTTGTGAGGAGATTTACTACAACAATAAAACAAATATATCCATAAATTTACTTAATCACCTTTGACCTCCATGTTTGCTGTTGTTGTCAGAGACGTCTGCCGTCGTAATCACACTTCAGATATTTACAAACCAGAAACTGGTTATTACGCTAACTTCTATTAATTATGAACAAAATATTAATGAAATAGAAAAAAAACAACAACCTTCAAACAGGAAAAAGATCAATTCTAAAAAACACGTTTAACTCCAGCTGTGCAATACTCCTGCTGCTGTTTATTTTTAGGGTTCTTCATTGGCCTTGTGCAGACTCCCTCACTGGTGTTTTTAGGACCCGGCTGTAACATGGGGACTTATGGAGACTGACTCACTTCAAGTGGACGTTTGAGGAACTGCAGTCAGTCAACTATTCCCGCTTTGACTCTTTAGCTCCTCTTCATGTTACACATAAAATCAGTGAGAGAGAGCCGCTGTGTTTATCTGCTGACAGATGTGTGGGCGCCCACCACCCGGCCAACGTTCACGACTTCATTAAGTCAGCAGCTGTAACGAACAGTCACCTGCTCGTTGGCTTGAACTGCTGCCAAAACACTCGATGCAAAGTTTATGTGTGTTTATGGAAAAAGGCTAGGTGTGTGTGTGTGTGTGTGTGTGTTCATTAGCAGTGTAACAGTGATGCAGACTGTGTTGTGGCCTGCGGCTGTGGACTCACCAGCTGTGAGAGCAGCCTACACTTCCAGTGAACTGACCTCAAGGTCAACCAGTCCACCCACGCTGTGTGTGTGTGTGTGTGTGTGTGTGTGTGTGTGTACACACATGCAGCGGTGAATACGAGCCATTCAGCCCACACTTCATGCATCCCACAGACTGTAAAAAATCACACCATTGTTCTCGGATCTCAGCCTGCCGAGCACAACAAGAACACTTATGGAGTGTTGATTTACACTGCAGGCTCGTGGGAATACTGTACATTACTGCACTTGACCTCTGAGCTGCTGTCAGCAGTGATTAATCACTCACTGTAGCATGCTGAAGGTCTGCGGCTGACAGAGATGCTTGTTACTCAATGTGATTCGTTATTGATCCACAAAGGAAACTCTTCTCTTGGCCTCCTTCCTCTGCAGAGTTCAGAGGTCAGGTGTGTCGGAGCAGCTCCAGAGATGGTTGTGCGGTGCGAGTGGAACAGCAGTTAGAGGATATTCACCTGATTATTAACTGCAATAAAAACGTTGGTGATCCTCTGACGTTTTTATTTCAGCTGTACGAGTTAGGCCTGGCCTGGCGATCTATAATCCATAACTGGGGGAGCGCTCCAAGATTTGCTCCTTCTTTTACTGGGACATCCATCCATTTCATTTCACTTATCCGGGGTTGGGTTGCAGTAGCATGAGGTTCAGTAGAATTATACAGACATCCCTTTCTCCAGCAAAGTTTTCCAGCTCCCCCTGGGAGATCCTGAAGCATTCCCAGGCCAGATGGATGATATAATCCATCCAGCAAGCTCCCTCCAGATGTCCGAGCTCCTAAGTCTCTCAGGCTGAGCCCGGACCCTCGTCACTCGTATCGGAACGTAGGTGAGGGCTGGAACAAAGATCGTCTTGCCTTTGGCTCGCTCAGCTCCCTGTTCACCCCGACTGCGCCTTGAGATCACGCCCATGAATATCTTGAACAGGACCGGAGATAAATAGTAACCTTCTGTGGAAACCAAAACCCACGGAGAACAAGTTTAGTGTCGAGAACATGGACACACGAGTATTTCATCTGTAAAGCTGTGTTGGCCTTTCTCAGTCTGTACAAAGCAACATCGTCTCATTTAGCATTTGAGGTGAGACATGGACGTCGAGACATCAGCGTCTTTTAGTTTGAATCCTCAGAACGTGCATGTTTCATTTCCAGGAAAATGCTTCAGGCTCTTAAATCCTAAAAAAAACTCTGCACAACCTCGGTTCAGAAATCACAAACCGCTCGACCTTTTGTTACCCCTCTCTCTCTCTCTCTCTCTCTCTCGGCCTTCGGGCTGAGTACACACAGGAATGTCATTAAGGCGTTTTAATGTTCTTTGTGTGTTCGGGTTTACCATTATGGAATGTAATGGTGAGAGCGGAACAACAAAGGCCGCCTTTCACTGAGAATGAAACCGTCTCAGCTTTCTGCGGCCGCTCACTGAAGAAACACCGAGCCAAGTATCAATCCATCCGAGAGAAAACGACAAGTGACAAACGAAGAGTCAAGAAAGACATTTAAACAAGAAGGAAGCAAAGAGAGGAAGGGAGAGAAAGAAAGAGGGATGAAAGAAAATGCCACAAAAACGGAAAGTAGGACGAAAGAGAAAAGAAAGGAACGCATGAGGTAAAACACAAAGGAAGGAAAGAGGTGAAAGTGAGGAAAGTAAAGAGAGACGAGGAAAAGTAAAATCAGAAACAAAAATAAAAGAAGTTAAGAGGAATTTATGAGAGGAAATAAGGAAAGTTAAAGTTCAGCTGCAGACGAGTGAAACGAGCTGAAACCTTCTGGGTTGGTGCTCCTTGGTTCTGTCGACAGTCACGTCGCAGCTTGGCAGACGGGCCCAAAGTTCATTAGCTGATCTTAATGTTTCAGTCTGGAGCTCGTTTGCTTCCTGTAGCCATCCGTCTCCGTCGTTAGCTGGACGGGGACTCGGCCAAATAAACACTCGAGACCGTTCAGCTGTTTGCCGGCTCTGAAACTTGGCGTGGACGCGACATCGAGGCGGCGACGACCGACAGATTCTTAATTAACGTCATTCATTTGGACTCCGGCGCTGTTCATCAAGATCCACGCCGCGAGACGGACTGTGTTTACGCTCCGTGACGGAAGCTTCCTGAACATCTGTACAGATGCAGACCAGAACCAGAACCCCAGAACCAGAACCCAGGACATGACTGCCGAGGTCAGGTGGAGAAATATGACCCACATGCGAGTGGCCGACCAACTCAGGTGACATATTTGTCACAAAAGGTTCAAACGCCCTAAAAGTGAGCTCCGGATGCACAAAGGTCAAAGGTCAGACAGATTTAGAATGTCCCAGGATTTCCTTATTCATTCAGGTGTGTGTCAGCTCAGGTGTGTGTCAGCTCAGGTGTGTGTCAGCTCAGGTGTGCAGGCCGGTCTCAGGTGATTGGTCTGCAGGTGGAGAGACCAGACTTCAGATCCACTAAAAACAAGAGCAGAACGTTTGGACTCAGTCAGGAGCCAACACAAAGACACAAAGACACAAAGACACAAAGACACAACGACACAAAGACACAAAGACTGCTTCTCAGCATGTGTGGCCTTTATGTAGCTCACACACACACACACACACACACACACGCACACACACACACACACACACACACACACGCACACACACACACACGCACACACACGCACACACACACACAGGTCAGTGGTGGGAAAGTTTACAGGAAGCAGCTGCTGTGTGATGTGATGCAAGCCGAAGGAAATCCAGAGAATTAGAGCGGATACATGAAGCTGCAGAGCTTCTCACAGCGCAGACACAAAGACATGAAGACACGAAGACACGAAGACATGAAGACACAAAGACATGAAGACACAAAGACATGAAGACACAATGACATGAAGACATGAAGACATGAAGACACAACGACATGAAGACACGAAGACATGAAGACACGAAGACCTGACAAGTTTCTACAGAAAAAATCAGATTTTAAAAAACAGTAAAACATTCTGAGGAAGTGACACTCACACACACTCACTCACACACACACTCGCACGCACTCACACACACACACACTCACACACACACGCTCACTCACACACACACACACACACACTCTCTCTCACACACACACACACACACTCACACACACACACACTATGACGACAGACAGCAGGAACTATTATGAGGAGGGGCGAGGATAATTGCAGCGTCTCTTTAGACTCTCATCACTTCTCCTCCCACTCCTGTTGAGTCCATCAACACTCACACACACACTCACACACACACACACACACACACACACACACACACACACACACACACACACACAGATAAGGAGAAACACTTTATCTGAGGGAGGAGAACTGTCCAATGAGAGAGCAGACAGAGAGAGTGGAGCAGGAGGACAGGTGAGCAGGACAGGTGAGAAATTTCCCTGTTGTGGGATGAATAAAGTCTAATCTAATCTAATCTAATCTGAACAGTGAGCTAGTGTTTCTGTAACGTTGTCAGAACGTTCCAAAACAAACATATCATCAGTCTGAAGTGACCTAAAGCTCCCTGCACTGTCCCTTTAAGAAACATGACACCTGAACAGTTCATTACGTGTCCGTAACAACACGAGATAAAGGACGTCACATGACCCATTAGCTCCCGTTAGCTACTGTTAGCCCTTAACTTGAGTCTGACTGAACACGGGATCTGCCGCTTCTCTTTACGTTAGCAGTAACGTTAGCTCCCTTTAGCTAGCTCCAGTTAGCTTATGTTAGCTCCCGTTAGCCTATGTTAGCTCCAGTTAGCTAGCTCCAGTTAGCCTATGTTAGCTCCAGTTAGCCTATGTTAGCTCCCGTTAGCTAGCTCCAGTTAGCCTATGTTAGCTCCCGTTAGCTAGCTCCAGTTAGCCTATGTTAGCTCCCGTTAGCACCTGTTAGCCTTTGTTAGCTCCCGTTAGCACCTGTTAGCCTTTGTTAGCCTTTAGACTTGAGTGACTGAACACGGGATCTGCTGCGTTAGCTCCCGTTAGCTTTCATTAACTAGGTTTAGGGTTTTTTTTTGTTTTTTTTTTGTTACCGTAGTAACTAGCATGCCGACATATATTATGTATATATACATAATATATGTCATCACTGATGTCACTGGCTCATACGTGATACAAAACAGCTGACCTGTGCTAACATGTAGCCGCTACAAGAAGCTAACAAGTTAGCGTTGAGGAACTCTGCCAAGCGTTGTGCTGGAGCTAACAGAGGACGACTGCAGGTACAAACCCTCCGCGATGGTCGGAGCAGCTGCGTGATGTCTGGATTTATTCTGAGCTTCTTACTGACTGATGTTTGTGTTGGAATGTGAGCCCAGTGAGGATTAGCCGGCTAATCCCGGACCAGAACAACGCTAATCCTCATCCTCATTCCTCACACCTCCTGTGTGTGTGTGTGTGAGAGAGTGTGTGTGTGTGTGTGAGAGAGTGTGTGTGTGTGTGTGTGTGTGTGTGTGTGTTCTGCTTCAGGTCTTCTCTGGTAAAAAGGAAAATCTGAAGTTCCAGATAAAAACGTGGTTAGTTAATGTAGCTACGATGTTAGCCGCTAACGTTGACGAGGAAGCACGAAAATATTACGTTAGCTAACTTATGGCTAGTGTACTGATGATATCTGCATTAGCTTTAACTGAACTAGCCGTCCACGCGACACTCACTTCTTATTCACTCTTCATGAATCACCCATTGGCTGTGACGTTGGCTAACGTTGTGGCTAACGTTGTGGCTAACGTTACGTAGCATGTCGTGTGGTTTGAACCGCGTCACGCCCTTTGACCCCTCTGCTCTGTGTGTCCCTCCCGCTCTGCCATACAGTGCCTGGAGTTCGGCGAGGGCTCCGTGACGGGGGACATGTGCGAGGATCTGTGCGTGCTCGGCCTGGTCGAGTACAAGCGCTGCCTCTACTACGAGAACGGGAAGAAGGTGATCGAGGCGCGCTGGAGAGGAAAGCCCGTCATCCTCAAGTCCAAACTGGAGAACTTCTCCTCGTACGAGCCGCTGGGAATACTCGACTACCAGGTGACGCCTGAACGCCGTCCACCTGACGGAGCTCAGATTATCAGAAGACGTAAACTCACTGACTAACTCGTCCTCTCCTTCAACAGGACCCGGCTGACGAGCTCTCCCCGCTCGACGTGGTTTTTTACGCCACTCTGGAAGTGAGTCATCACGCAACGCGTGTGATAACCATCAGGCCAGCTAACAACGAGCTAAAACAAGCTAACAACGAGCTAACAACGAGCTAAAACAAGCTAACAATGAGCTAACAACGAGCTAACAACGAACTAAAACAAGCTAACAACATGCTAAAACAAGCTAACAACGAGCTAAAACAAGCTAACAACGAGCTAACAACGAGCTAAAACAAGCTAACAACGAGCTAAAACAAGCTAACAACGAGCTAAAACAAGCTAACAACGAGCTAAAACAAGCTAACAACGAGCTAAGACAAGCTAACAACATGCTAAAACAAGCTAACAACGAGCTAAAACAAGCTAACAATGAGCTAAGACAAGCTAACAGTGAGCCAAGACAAGCTAACAACATGCTAAAACAAGCTAACAACGAGCAAAGACAAGCTAATAACATGCTAAAACAAGCTAACAACGAGCTAAGACAAGCTAACAACATGCTAAAATAAGCTTAAAACAAGCTAACAACGAGCTAAGACAAGCTTACAACATGCTAAAACAAGCTAACAACGAGCTAAGACAAGCTAACAACGAGCTAAGACAAGCTAACAACGAGCTAAAACAAGCTAACAACGAGCTAACATCGAGCTAAAACAAGCTAACAACGAGCTAAAACAAGCTAACAACGTGCTAAAGCAAGCTAACAACGTGCTAAAACAAGCTAACAACGAGCTAAGACAAGCTAACAACGAGCTAAAATAAGCTAACAACGAGCAAAAACAAGCTAACAACGTGCTAAAGCAAGCTAACAACGAGCTAAGACAAGCTTGCAACGAGCTAAAACAAGCTAACAATGAGCTAACAACGAGCTAAAACAAGCTAACAACATGCTAAAATAAGCTAACAACGAGCTAAAACAAGCTAACAACGAGCTAACAACGAGCTAACAAGCTAACAACGAGCTAACAATGAGCTAACAATGAGCTAAAACAAGCTAACAACGAGCTAAAACAAGCTAACAACGAGCTAAAACAAGCTAACAACGAGCTAAAACAAGCTAACAACGAGCTAAGAGAAGCTAACAATGAGCTAACAACGAGCTAAAACAAGCTAACAATGAGCTAAAGCAAGCTAACAACGAGCTAAAACAAGTTAACAATGAGTTAAAGCAAGAACAACATGCTAAAACAAGCTAACAAAGAGCTAAAACAAGCTAACAACGCGCTAAAACAAGCTAACAATGAGCTAAAACAACATGCTAAAACAAGCTAACAACGTGCTAAAACAAGCTAACAACATGCTAAAACAAGCTAACAATGAGCTAAAACAAGTTAATAACAAGCCAGCTTGTCATCCACTTGAGGCTGGCTCCAGAAGTGAGTCAGTCTCCATAAGTCCCCATGTCCAAATGTCCAACTTCACAGCAGAAATAAACATGTTTACAGCCTGGTACAAAAAACAGTTTTGGTCTCTGTAGCTAACTGATAGCTAGCTAATACTGCTTCTGCTCGTGAGCACATGTCTGTTTTATTTGAAGGAAATCACCTGCTCTGTGCTCCAGAGTTCATGGTGAAGATCTCCTTTGTTTGGTCTCAGGTGAGAAACTCTCTGGGGCTGGCTGAGGAGGACGAGGATGAAGAAGGAGGAGGAGGAGGAGGAGGGAATAACAGCTCTCTGGCCAGACTTTGGGGGAAGAAGCTAAAAAACAGAGACAAGAGTTACTCCAAAGCAGAGCTGGCCTCGCTGTGGTCGCTGCTGCAGCAGGAGGAGTACACCTTCCTCAGGTGAGAGTCACACTAACCTCATCCAGACTCTTTATTTACAGACTGAACAGTTCACACCAGGAGGAAGAAAAACTGAAACCTCGAGCAGAACCAGGATCAGGAGACGGGCTGAAGAACACCACATGAGCTCGAACTCGTGTGCAGAGGACGCAGAGAGAAAGTGAGCTTGTTTTCAGTCTGATGGGCCGACGCCGTCCAGACGACCTGACAAACTCCACTGAGTCTAAAAATAAAAGCGGCGAGGCGAGGCGACCTCTGCTGCTGCTTATCTGGAGGCTGCAGTGACAAACAGTGTGTGTGTGTGTGTGTGTGTGTTAAGTCTGAGTATATATCTGTGTGTGTCATTCAGAGTCCTGCAGGATCTCAGCACCCACGTGGCCAAGGTGTTGGGCTCCTGCGGTCACTTCTACGCTGTGGAGTTCCTGTCCGCCGGACACGCCTGGGACCAGAACATCTTCTCCCTGGAGGACGTGGCTGTTTCTGGGCTGCAGGGTCAACAAAGCCGAGCCGGACCCGGACCCAGAGCCCGGGGGAGGTGGACCGCCAGGGAGATGGTGCACCGCATCGCGCTGAGTTTTCTGGACATGGTGTGGCACTTTGACAACGACTTCACCCACAAACTACACCTGTGCGACATCAAACCAGAGAACTTTGCCATCAGGAAGGACCTGACGGTGAGTCTCCACCCACGCTCAGAGTCACTGCAGATGTGTGCAGATGGAGATGTGAAGAACACATTCAGCCTGATACTTGATGATCATGTTGATTGTAGAAGCCGAGCTGGCGTCAGATGAGGACGCTGTGGTGAGGAGTGAACTCCTCTGACATCTCCTCCCATCGGGGTTAGCACTGGTCAACCAGAGAGGCTTCTGGGAGAAGGTTGGGGCTCAGGTTGCAGATGAAACTATGAAGATATGTGAAGAAATGCTGTCGAGGCAGAGAGAACGTGTGCAGTGTTTGTTAGATTTAAAGACCATCAGGACACATATGAGCTGCTGACAGTCTGCGTTAGAGATGGTTTTTAAAGTAAATAAATAATTCATTGATTGTCTGATTTTAACGTCAGCTGTTTCCGTGGAGTGAGGTGGTTCACTGCAGCTTCCTGCTGGTCTTGCAGTCCTCTCTGTTTGTGCTGCACAGACCGGCCTGTGTGCTGACCTCGTCAGTATTTGGGTTGTGTGTGTGGCTCATTAAGCTGCTGCAGACTTCTGTTTCCATGTTGGACATCGTGTTTTACAGTAATGAACATGTTCCATGTCAGCACTGTTAGAAGAACAGCCGTCCTGCTCATGAGCCTCTGGCTTACTGGGCATTTGTTGGAGCTACAAACGTTCTCCTGAGCCTGAAGTGTGGAAGATGAAGTAGTTTAGATTAAGTTGTGATCTTTGGCTGCAGTCCAGCACAGACCTGCGCGGCGCTGAATTAATGACAGTCTGCTGCATAAACCATCTGATAACCTCTGCAGGAAGACGTGAAGCTTTGCATTTCATCAGTTTGAGTACAAATGAATGTCTCTGTTCCAGAATGTGAACTCGTACAGACAGAATACTTCACATTAATAACTGTAGACGTGTATTCAGGTCAGATGATCCAAACATCGCCTCCAAACCAGAGATGCACCTCCTGGTTAGATTACTGTTGGAGGAGAAAGGAGGTGTCCTCCACGGTGCTGGGTGGATGAGTTGCATCTGTAATGAAATGTTCCAGAAATGTCGTGGATGAACTTAAACTCAGCCGAGGCTTCGTCTCCTGCAGGTCGTGGCCATCGACGTGGACATGGCGTTCTTCGAGCCAAAGATGAGAGACATCCTGGACCAGAACTGCAGCAGTGACGACGACTGTAACTTCTTCGACTGTTCGTCCAGGTGTAACCTGAACAAGCGCAGGTGTAGCCCCCGCCGCCGCAACAGCAACCTGCAGGTAAGACTGAGGTCGCTGCACGAGCAAGACAAGAGGGCTGTTCTTCTAACGTGATGCCAAAACCTGCCGAGGTTTCCTCCGTCAGCATCCTCTTCACTCTCGTCTCCTCTGCCATTATGACTGCTGGGCCTGAAAGCCTCTTCCTCTTCTTCTTCGCTGTAACTTACAATCTTTACCAATCTGACCAAACTGTGCTCAGCAAAGCTTTATTTTATATAATTACATATTATATAAGTAAACATAT
>NC_040033.1:19356830-19357157 GCF_000972845.2 Larimichthys crocea | reverse complement strand
TCCTCCGTCAGCGTCCTCTTCACTCTCGTCTCCTCTGCCATTATGACTGCTGGGCCTGAAAGCCTCTTCCTCTTCTTCTTCGCTGTAACTTACAATCTTTACCAATCTGACCAAACTGTGCTCAGCAAAGCTTTATTTTATATAATTACATATTATATAAATAAACATATATGACTAAGTTTATATTTTTATATTTATTGATGTAAAATGCAGTACAATCTAATTTTAGGTGTCGCTCTACATGTATAAATATAAATATATGTTGAACTTTTCTTAACACCTGCAGATGAAAAAATAAAAATAAAATTAATAATTTGTATTTATTAA
>NC_040033.1:19354934-19355670 GCF_000972845.2 Larimichthys crocea | reverse complement strand
CAATAATAATTATTATTTTAATTGTTGTTATAATAATAATAATAATAATAATAATAATAATAAAATTTGACATTCGCCTCCTCCGATGAGTCTCGGGATGAAACAGTAACTTGAAGCCATTTTGCAGCGTCGTGCCGACTCGGCGGAAACGTCTGGGACACAAAAGCCAAGTCGGACATGACCGTTATATTATTATATTATTATATGATTTTCATTATATTTAGTTATTTATAATATTATTAGAATGTTATTATCATTATTATTATTTTGTTATTGTTATAACTATTATATTATTATATTATTATTGATTATTATTTAAACTTGCTATTAAATTAAATCGTTTTTTTTCGTGGAATAGTTTCAAGCGTCTGGAATCATTTCAGTGAATTCTCAATCGTGACGTCATGTTGCTTCTAAAATTAGACGGATAAAATGAACTTAATATAAATATAATTCAATTACAATATTAATTTGAAGTCTTCTGCTAAAGAAGAAGACAATTTAAAACTAAACAAAAATGTAAAACTGAATTTTAAAAAACAACTTTATACCATGTGATGTCAGTACAAACAACAACAAACAATAATAATAATAATAATGATAATAATAATAATAAGTAATAATCATAATGATAATAATTAATAATAATAATAAATGATAATAATAATCATGATAATCATAATAATAATACTACTAATGCATAATAATAATACTGATTAATAATTAATGATTAATT
>NC_040033.1:19277931-19354924 GCF_000972845.2 Larimichthys crocea | reverse complement strand
CAATAATAATTATTATTTTAATTGTTGTTATAATAATAATAATAATAATAATAATAATAATAAAATTTGACATTCGCCTCCTCCGATGAGTCTCGGGATGAAACAGTAACTTGAAGCCATTTTGCAGCGTCGTGCCGACTCGGCGGAAACGTCTGGGACACAAAAGCCAAGTCGGACATCACCGTCACCGCCATCATCACCATGACAACGCCCGGACAGACTCTCATCACCCTGCCGGCTCCTGTATCACATGTCATATGATACGAGATACCCACATTCATCGGAGGAGAGCGCGTGTGAATATGAGACGGAGGGAAAATGTTTTTCTACGGGTGACGACGGGATGTGATGCACAAACAGGATGGCATCTGGAGCCGGAGGAGGAGGAGGAGGAGGAGGAGGAGGCAACATTTTCAATAGATCTGGAGCTTAATGCTGAAAAAGGTTGTTATGTATGTTATAACGATGAAAGGCAAAAGGAAAACTGATGAGGAAAAACTATTAAAAAAAAAAGGAAAACAGTCAAAGTAAAATAAAAAAGTAAAAAACAAAAAACAGGAATTCTGAAAAATGAAAGATGAGCTGAAGAAAAGAGGAAAACGGGTCAAATTATGAACAAAGGACGAGAAGACGTGAAGATGAGTGAAGCGCAGACTGATCGCCGGCACAGGACAGAAGGTGTTGATGACACGGTGATGACACGCCGCTGTCCTATTGGTCCACTTGGGGCGACCTCTGATGACCCCTCCGCCTGTCAATCATGTCCTCGGAGAAAGGAGGCATTGTCTTTATAACAGCAGTGTGTGTGTGTGTGTGTGTACTGACTGATAATGTAAAGCGAGGCGTCATCTGCATATCGACGAATAAAAACGTCTTTTTCTTCTCCGCTCGTCGTTTCTCCCTCTCCTTTCATGCTTCACTCTTTTTATTTCGACACATACTTTAATATTTTCTCTTCTTTCCTTTTCTCTGCGTCTTCTTCTCATCAGTCTCTCTCCTCCTTCCTCTTTTCCTCGGCTTCACTCCTTTAATTTTTCTTCTTCGTCTCTTCAGGTGATTTGTGAGAAGATCTTCAGGCCGTGGTTTTCTCCGACACTACTTGGGGCCAAAGCAGGACTCCCCCTGCAGGTAGGATTGATTTTTATGAATTAATATATTTTATTTTGAAGTCTATCTAATCGTCATCTCAAACCAACCAACAAATCTCAGCTAATGTCAGGTGTGCTTCAAAAGGAAAAACAAAGAGCAAGGGCCCATGTGATCAGAACAAATACTCGAGTACAGCTGTAGTCATGGTTACCACAGTGAGAGTACACTCTGATTTCCGGCGCAGTGATTGGTCGAGTCTCAAACAAACTGCTCGCTCCTGTGTTTCGTCTTTTGAACAGGTGGAGCTGCAGCGAGCGGTGCAGGAGTGTTCAGAAACAGAAGGAGGCGTGGAGCAGAGAGAGGAGGATGGAGGTGGCGGAGGGGAGGCGGGGCAGGTCCGGGGGGTCCATCAGCGTCTCCTCAACATCCTGACCCGCCTCCTTCAGGAGGGAGGGGCCTCAAGGGAAGGAGGCGGGGCCTGGGAAGGGAAAGGTCACGTCCACACTGCGCTGAACTTCTGATCGCAGTGACGTCTGTTTGCACGTTTGCTGAAGGAGTGGCTCGTTTCCCGGGCACTGAGCCGCAGTTTGAACCACGAGGACCATTTCTGAGCCATAGTCCAGATTACATGAGGTCAGACATGAGACTGAGATCTCAGTCAGTGTTCTACCAGCTTCATCCTTCCTGTCTCAACATGACAGCGTGCACAGAGTGGCTGCGTAAAGGAATGAGTTTCCAGTTTGATCATCAGCTCTGGAATGAACTGGGACACGGAGCGAGAGCCAGAAGCTCATGGTGCAACATCAGGTTTGGACCTGACGAGGAACGAGTGGACGACTGGAAGCTCTTTTACTGTGTGTGACTTTCTGCTGCTCGTTGTCGCGGAGTATCCAGGTTCCAGGTGTTTTTTTCTGGATATAGATTTCGGATAATTTGGTGACTGCGATGAATCTGGAAACATCTGGACCAGGACTGGAAGTACTGAGTGAGAGCTCAGCGATGCCTTAAACGTCTTCTCATCAGAGGAGTATATTATGGATCCGGTGTACATGGATCCTCTCTGATTGTTTCTTTAATTAATCCAGTTAGTCTCAGTGAGATTGAAAGCTACAAAAGCTGCAGACATGTTATGAAGTAGTATTAACCACTAATTAACCCGTTAGACTTTCGTTTTGAAAGCAGATAATTAATGTTCTTTTACTGACGTCCCCGTAACAAACAGCACCTGCTGATCGGATCTGTCGCGTTCACGTTGCTCAAATTCAAATGTGTAAACGTTCACTCAGCGTTTGTGAAGCGTGACAGAATATTACATAAATCAGAGGTCGCTCTACGTGAATCTGAATCATCTGAGGGCGACGTGTGCAGCTGTGAGGTCTGCCTGTACATTTAGTTAGAACACAAACTGTGATTTCATGTGTGTTGTTCAGTTGAATAATAAAATCTGTAACGACGTTCTGCTGAGTGAGTCTGTGTGAACGCGTTTTAAAGAAACACTGCACAACGTTTCTCTGATAATCCTCAACTCTCTGTGATTTACAGAGTTTATGATGGACAGTGAAGTAAACTGCTGACAGCTGTAGCTGCTGTTAGCTCATGTTAGCTCAGTCTGTTAGCTGCTGTTAGCTCATGTTAGCTCAGTCTGTTAGCTACGGTTAGCTCAGTCTGTTAGCTGCTGTTAGCTTATGTTAGCTCAGTCTGTTAGCTGCTGTTAGAAAAAGAAGAAGAAGGAGAAGAAGAAGAAGAAGAAGGAGATGAAGAAGGAGAAGAAGAAGAAGAAGGAGAAGAAGAAGAAGAAGAAGAGGAGGAGAAGAAGAAGAAGGAGAAGAAGAAGCAGAAGAAGAAGAAGAAGCAGAAGAAGGAGATGAAGAAGCAGAAGAAGAAGAAGGAGAAGAAGAGGAAGAAGAGGAAGAAGAAGAAGAGGAGGAGAAGAAGAAGAAGGAGAAGAAGAAGCAGAAGAAGAAGGAGAAGAAGAGGAAGAAGAGGAAGAAGAAGAAGAAGAGGAGGAGAAGAAGAAGAAGAAGAAGAAGAAGAGGAGGAGAAGAAGAAGAGGCTGAGGTTTTCAGGCCTTAATTAAATAATTAGAAACATTTCATACTTGCAGCAGCAGTGCAGGAACAGACAGATTTCAGCCTAATGTTCAGTGACACTGAAGGAGACACCTGGATGAAGAGGAGAGCTTCCTGTTTGGACCTCAGCCATCAGTCTCTGGATTCATTCTTCTTGTGAAGTCTTTCATGTATAAACACGGTCCTGTCTGCAGGATCACGTTTCAAATCTTCTCCAGCTGCGTCTCCAAACTCAGCAGCTGCTGCTTCGCTTTTTAAACGTGCTGCGAGTGACTGAGCTGCCTCAAACAAAACACTTCATTAGTGAGTTTGGATAAATGAAGCGCTCCTCATCTGTTCAGCTTTGTGTTTAACATGTCGACTGACAGAAGTAATGTGCTGCTCCAACAACATCAGGCCAGACATCTGAACATCAGGAAACCAACCTGTGACCTAAATATAAGCAAGGAAAGTCCTGTGGTTTCCCTCCAACAGCAGCATTATACATCATACTCCGTCCTCCTCCTCCGTCCTCCTCCTCCGTCCTCCTCCTCCCTCGGCCTCTGGACGGATCAAGTTTCAACATTTCTGCAGAAATCAAGAAGAAACCTGAGAAGCAGCAGCAGCAGGAGCCTGAAGACAGACACAACAACATCATTAAAAAACTCAAAACCTAAAAACTAATAAAGTTTCTGTTTCTAAAAGTAACAGGATCTAACGTCCTCACATCAGCGTGACCCTCACGACTGACGTGAGGGTGACATGACGAACAATACAACATTTTCTATGGAAAGGAGACAAATCTCATCTATGAGAATTTATCCTGATGGACTTTGAGTGTGTTCCCATCTGTTTGTTTTCACTGGCTGAGTGACTTCATGAAAGAAGATGCAGAGGAAGCTAAAAACTAAAACGTCCAGTGAACATCTGAAAACAAAATGCTGCTAACTGTAGCTGCTGTTAGCTCATGTTAGCTGCTGTTAGCTCATGTTAGCTGCTGTTAGCTCATGTTAGCTGCTTCTAGCTCATGTTAGCTGCTGTTAGCTCATGTTAGCTGCGGTTTAGCTCATTTGTAAGCGGCTGTTAGCTCATGTTTAGCTGCTTTAGCTCATGGTTAGCTACGTTATGTTAGCTGCTGTTCTTAGCTCTCTTATGTCCCTCAGTCTGGCTTCTAAGTGCTATTGCTCGTGGGAGTGCTGTTAGGCTCCATGTTAGCTCGCTGTTGAGCCCCTCATGTTCTCAGTTTTTTTAGCTCATTTAAGGCTGCTGTTAGCGTTCATGGTTAGCTCAGTCTGTAGCGGCTATTAGCTCAGTTTGTTAGCTGCTGTTAGCTCATGTTAGCTCAGTTTGTTAGCTCAGTTTGTTAGCTGCTGTTAGCTCAGTTTGTTAGCTCAGTTTGTTAGCTGCTTTTAGCTCAGTCTGTTAGCTGCTGTTAGCTCAGTTCGTGATTTACAGAGTTTATGATGGACAGTGAAGTAAACTGCTGACAGCTGTAGCTGCTGTTAGCTCAGAACTGAGTGTTTGTACCAACAGGCGTTATGGACTACCAGGAAGAAGAAGAGGAGGTAACCAGGCTCAGCAGCTTCTATGGACATGATGGCAGAGGAGAAGAGAGTGAAGAGGACGCTGACGGAGGAAGCTAAGAAGAGAAAAGGAGAGAGTGAGCGAGCAAGAAGCCGCCGGACAAGAGTAAATGTGGGACTGACTTTTAGTTTGATTCAAGTAAAGAGAGTGTAACGTTCCTCCTCTTCACAAACTGCACAGTCCTCCCTTTGTGTTCGAATGGTTTGAAGATGGGACGTCCAAAGTTACAGACCCTGGACCCTGATGTGACGTTCGTGGACATTTAAGAAAGAAAAGCGAGCAGAGCAACAGACTCTGGTGTCACCACACCAGTTTAATGCAAACGATTCTCATGGAGACCTTCCACAGCTCAGCTGGCATCGCTCCACTGTTTCCATTTCCATAACAACACAAAGAAAAGGTCTCTGATCCAGAGACAGAACAAACATCACGTCTGACACCAGATCTCTGTTCCCAGGGTGGTATTCATGAGCCCTGCGCAGTTACTGAGAAAACTTCAACAGAGTTCTGGGTATTTGAGTTTAACAGTTCAGAAATGACTCATGCTACGTTTCTGCTGCCAACATGCAGGAGTTACTTTACTTTACTGTCAGGCAGCTGAATGCTGCACAGCTGTTCTAACTGTGATTAATGGTTAGCTCAGTGTGTTAGCTGAGGAGTTCACAGGCCCAGCAGTCAGAGGCGGTCAGTGGTCCGAGAGCGCTCATTTCATTTGGTGGCTCAGTTTGTGCTGAAGGGGCAACAGGTACGGACTGAATTACATGATGCAAACTGAAACTGCGAGATCTGAGGCCTGTTTCCAGTCCGAACTCGTACGCCGTCACGCAGGAGGAGGCAGGCTCAGTCTCTGCTGCTGGAATCCATCACATTTGCCAAAACAAGGTCATTATATTTCAGTCTTCTTAAAGATGAGATCGATAAAGACTCGATAATGACGCTGGTTTGATGTTTGTTCATTCAGTTAATGTTTGAAGTCTGGCCCTGTCGTCCGTGGAGACACATTCGGTGGTTGTTGTATAAAAACCTGGCTGCTGATGAAAAGAGCGATGAGGCTGCCAGCCCAATCTGAACCTCGAGGCGACCGACAGCCTGCAACTTTCCAAAGACTCTCATGAAACTAGTTTTATCAGTTGTGATCTTTGATTGTGCTTCTGTCTTCCATCCTGTAACAGCAGAAAGAAACGAGAACTAAGCATTGTAAAGTCACTGCTGCATCATCTGCATCTCATTTCTTCAGATCGAACGTTTGAGGCAGCCACTGCAGGAGTGAAGCTGCTTTATTAATCCTGAGAGCTGCAGGGAGCCACGCCCGAGACATGACGGAGGACGGAGACGCGCAACATGACAAAGACTTGACTTTTAGACAGACTGCGGGGACGTCACGGAGACCACGTCCAGGTTTTAGACAGTCTGCGAGGACCCAGAAATATGAAGTTAATATTCTATTATTACTATTGTTATATGTTCATATGAACCTGTACGCTGCAGTCGCCGCGGCGATACGTGTCCGTTCTATCAATGTTTCAAACCCCACCGGCTCCGCTGCGGTCCGGTTCAGAATCGGGCCTCCGCTTTGCTTTTAAAGACGCTGCTGTTTTCAGTTCAATAATGATGTTTTCTGCTGTGACAGTGCTGTGGTTAAACATCTGGATATGTTCAGAGAAGATCATGTTTTGGGCCAAAGTACTCAGATTTGTCCAGATCCAGCTGGTAAAACGTCTTCAGGCTGAGGGAAGTGACCAAAGCCTGAAGACAAAAACCTTCCAGCTGATCATGCAGGTTGGATTTGAGGTGAACGGCCCTTTAAATCATCAACAGGCCGACAGCGTCAGCTTGGAAAAGCTGATTTTCTGTCCACTGAAACACAAAACTACACACACACACACACACACACACACACACACACACACACACACATTTTTCTAATATGTGATCAGTTTCCTGCCATCTGGCTGCAGTTGCTGCTTCTCTGATCACAGAGCAGCCGACTTCAAAGACGAGACGTCCTGAACAGACGAGCTAAAGCTAAGACACGTCTATATATATATGTACAAAATACATGATGTGCATGTAGCGTGCTATAGGTATAATGATAAATATACTTATACTTACTGAGTACTGAGTACTGCGAACACACTGTAAATATACAAAATATTAATATAGTCTGTGTGGACGTCCCAGAGACTATGTCCAGGTTTTAGACAGTCTGTGTGGACGTCCCAGAGACTATGTTCAGGTTTTAGACAGTCTGCGGGGACGTCTCAGAGACTACGTCCAGGTTTTAGACAGTCTGCGGGGACGTCTCAGAGACTTATTTAACTTATTTAATACACGACATATTGTGTGTGTGGTTGTAATGGATCATTATTATTATTATATATATTATGGTTATTGTGGCCCTCCACACACCCAGAGGCCCCGGCACTGATTCGCTCTCCTGACCTCCATACACAGTTTGAACACATCTGATTGGTCCACGCGAGCTGCTGCCGTTGGTTTGGTTCTTGTTACTCTGACTGGATCAATCTGTGATCAGGACAGTTGACGGTCAGCAGCTATGTAGAAGCTGTGTGAGGCTCCAGATGTTTGTGCTGGGAGGTCCGCTCTGCTGAACCTCTGGAACCAAATGATTAACAGACTCCACACGGCGTCCTGGTGTTAATAAAGACGGCGAGTCCTCAGGCTGGCGGCTTCGGGCGGTCTCACACATGTTTGCAGTTTGCAGCTGTACAGACGGATTCCTCATGAGGTCGTTTCTCAATCAAACTTTAAATTCATTACTGTCAGTCATCTGCTGCTGCTCCGTGAGCACTCCAGAGACGTGTAGTGAGATGATGACTGCAGGACTCCTGACCCGGACCGGTCAGAGGTCAGGCTAAGTGTTGGTGTAACGTTCCGGATGCCTCGGGCTGCAGTTTACCTCTGTGACACCTGACCCCCTGGAGGACAAACAGGAAGCTGTCATAATGGACAGAGTTTGGAGTCAGAGGTGGGAATTCAAGCTGACAAAGAAGAAACGCGTGAACGCGATGACCTTCAGAAGAAGTGGTCCACACTGAAACATCTCAACAACTCTCAGGTGGAAGCTGGCAGTGTGTTTCCTGTGGACTTTGATCACAGATTCACAGGAAGCCTCCGGCTCCGACTTTCATCTGCTGCTCTTCAGAATTAATCACACTTCCAGCAGCAGCAGCAGAGTTCAGCTTCCTCCAGGCGCTTTAATTAATCACCGTCGCTGGCAAACGCTCATTACATCCACCTGACGGATGAGAAAGGTGGAGGACATTTGTCAAGCAGCAGACGGAAGATCTGTTCTCTCCGTTTCTATCATCCATGCAGCGTCGCTTCAACGTGTTCAGACTACACGAGAAGAGACACGAGCTGTAATGATGCTCTGCAGTGAACGAGGCGCTGACTGTCTAAAACCTGGACGTAGTCTCCGTGACATCTGGAGTAAGAGAAGCATCCAGACGAAGTGACGGCAGAGAAATCTCAGAGGTTTTCTTCCTTTGATAAAATCAAACTTCAAACAGTCTCAGAGACTCTCTGATTTTGTCATGAAGCCTGGGATCTTTTCAGTGACTTTACAGTCAGCCCTCGTCGTAGGAACAGCTGGAGTTGTGGACACTGATGGACAAACAGTGCAGACTGAAGAACTTGTTCAGGGCCCTGTGACCCTGTCTGTTTTCTTACGATCAGGACGGGGTGTCTTATTCTGCCCGACGGCGATGTAGCTTGGTGGAATTCAGTAGTAAGAGTAAAGACGACAGGTCTGGACAGATTCACTGTCTGAACATAGAACATATTGTAACAGCTCTGATTCTCTCCTCTGTGGCTTCAGAGAAACAGAAATCAATACAAGGAATCAGGTGAATGACAAAGAGCTGGATGCTCATTAGTCACTAAAATATTCTGTAGATCAAACAAACATTATTAACACCTCTTTTAATCAGTCAAACTTGGCTCCTGCAGGGCGAGCACTGACTCCAGGTCCAGACAAAGTCAATCCATCAGGAGCTGTGATTAAATCCATTTCTCAGATCCGCAGGTCAGCCTCGCTGCAATTAAACCTCTTCATCTTCATGCCAGACGCTTCGCAGCCCCAGGCAACGAGGGCGAGCACAGACTGAGCGCGCTCAGTTCACCACAGTCCAGTCAGACTTCACTGGTCCGTCCAGGTCCATCCTGAGTGTTCAGTGTTTTTATCGATCGATGAAGCTTCAAACGTTTCATAAAATCAGAATCAGGTTTATTACCAAGGAACGTCTGTCAGCCTTTTACTTCCCCAGCAGCAGCTGATATCACTGCCTAGTCCAGCAGCAGTCAGCCCAGAACCAGAACCAGACCCAGCAGCAGCTGATCTCACTGCCTAGTCCAGCAGCAGTCAGTCCAGCTCGGCGTCTGTCTTTCAGCCTTTTATTTCACCAAGCTCTCACCAACCACTAAAAGTCAGTCCCACATTTACTCTTGTCCGGCGGCTTCTTGCTCGCTCACTCTCTCCTTTTCTCTTCTCAGCTTCCTCCGTCAGCGTCCTCTTCACTCTCTTCTCCTCTGCCATTATGTCCATAAAGGCTGCTAACATGAGCTAACAGCAGCTAACATGAGCTAACAGCAGCTAACATGAGCTAACACACTGAGCTAACATGAGCTAACATGAGCTAACATGAGCTAACAGCAGCTAACACACTGAGCTAACAGCAGCTAACATGAGCTAACACACTGAGCTAACATGAGCTAACAGCAGCTACTGAAACAATTGAAGATGCTTCAGAGGTTTTTAAGGTTTCTCTGCATTCAGACATTCAAACAGTCGTATTTAAGGAACGGCGGCCGTGTTGCTGAATGTCTGACGTGTTGATGTTTGATGGAAACTTCCAGACACTCCGGCATCGCCGGGTTCAGTTTCATAAGAAGGTGGAGTCCAAGGACTCACACAACGAGTGTGAAAGGAGCAGTTTTATAAGCAACGCACGAGATTTGCGTCTTTGTTCTGGGCTGTCAGTAAATCTTTTGTGCTCCTGTTTGCCTTTTCTCCGCCTGCATAAACAGACGGGAAAGGACAGACAGGATGAATCCGTTTCAGGCCCGAGGGGACAGCGCCATTGTCTCGGCCAAAAGACAAACTGCTGCGTGGATAAAAGAAGGAGCGAAGTCATCGCCTGGAGGAAAGACCCAAACGTCTCACAGTGAAATGTCAGCGGACAAAAGCAGCAGATTGGCACAGCGAGGCCCGGCTCAGACCACCTCGGTCCTGTTTCTGGGTCAGGACGGCAGAGGTCTCGTTAATGTTTAACTGAAGCGCTCACTGATCTCACACAGACAAATGTTTCAATACACCAAACAAACTTTGAGTATTCTAACATGAAATATGAATCTATAGCTGACAGCTCGTACGACGACGCTGAGCGCTCTCCTCATGACGACGTTACCTACATGTACAGGTAACTACCCGAGCTTTATTTTGAAAGTCTAACTGCAGGACGTTGTTTATTGTTGCTAACCTGACCACAAAGCTCTGCGACAGGAAGCGAAGACCAGCTGACCAAGCGTGAAGGTGGGAGCTTCAAGGACTTCAAGGACTTTCAAGGACAAGCTGACGAGTTATCAAATAATCAAACTAAACTTCTTCCTGTTTGACCACAAATAAAGTGATGGAAGAAGACTCTCAGTAGCACTACAGGGAGGTGACACACAGCCAGTGGTCCTCGACCTCTGATCGGCACAGTCGAGCGCTGACAGACTTTGTGTCGATGGACAAAACCTGCATGTTTGAGAGCTGATCTAAATATTTGTGGAAAATTCATAGTCCTCTCGTCGGGTACTGAAAACTACAAATAATACGTCAGTCCGGGCCTCTCCATCCATGAATGTAAACAGTTAAGGGACAGAAATGGAATATAATCTGTATCACTGTGTTTTCATTGTGAGTTTGCCATGTTTCTACGGCAGCCCAGAAGAGACAAACCAAACACGGGCTGAAGTTCCTCCAGAGAGGGCGAGGTGAGGGGTTTTCACTTGGTTGCAGTCTGAGACTTCACCACTAGATGGCACTAAGTTGCACACACTGGACCTTTAAGTGTCTCTGTGATGTGTCCTTTAACGAGCAGCGCTTCACCTCCACAGAACACGTCGACTTCTCTTAACCTTTACACATATTTATGGTTTCACATGGACGGGACATTCCCTGACTCTCAGTAACAAGCTATGAACACACACACACACACACACACACACTCTATAAAACACAGTCGTATCCATCACTCTGACTTTCTCCTGGTTTCTGTCCCACAGAAACAAAAGAGTCTTTGTTCTGGATCTGGACCGGGTCTCTCCTCTCTGCAGCCTTGCCAACTTCCTCCACATGAGGATTTAGGAATTAGGCAATAAAACAGGAGGCATAGAGAGAGACCCACAGCTTATGAAACGGACTGCAGACGGGTTTGTTCTGTGGGTCTGTAGTCTCAGGACGGTGCTGACCTGTCGTGGAGATACCAGAACCTGCAGGAAGGTTTCAGGTTCACTTCTCCAGCCTGACGTCTGAGCTGCACTGAGGCGCACAGAGTTCATGCTGCTGCTGCTGCTGCTGAGCTTTCAGTGCACAAGCTCAAAAACAATGAACAACTTCAGGCTGGAAAACTGTCGTCAAGAAATCTGACCGCTCACAGACACCTGCAGTCTGTTAGCTGCTGTTAGCTCAGTCTGTTAGCTGCTGTTAGCTCATGTTAGCTCAGTCTGTTAGCTGCTGTTAGCTCATGTTAGCTCAGTCTGTTAGCTGCTGTTAGCTCATGTTAGCTCAGTCTGTTAGCTGCTGTTAGCTCATGTTAGCTCAGTCTGTTAGCTGCTGTTAGCTCATGTTAGCTCAGTCTGTTAGCTGCTGTTAGCTCATGTTAGCTCAGTCTGTTAGCTGCTGTTAGCTCATGTTAGCTCAGTCTGTTAGCTGCTGTTAGCTCATGTTAGCTCAGTCTGTTAGCTGCTGTTAGCTCATGTTAGCTCAGTCTGTTAGCTGCTGTTAGCTCATGTTAGCTCAGTCTGTTAGCTGCTGTTAGCTCATGTTAGCTCAGTCTGTTAGCTGCTGTTAGCTCATGTTAGCTCAGTCTGTTAGCTGCTGTTAGCTCATGTTAGCTCAGTCTGTTAGCTGCTGTTAGCTCATGTTAGCTCAGTCTGTTAGCTGCTGTTAGCTCATGTTAGCTCAGTCTGTTAGCTGCTGTTAGCTCATGTTAGCTCAGTCTGTTAGCTGCTGTTAGCTCATGTTAGCTCAGTCTGTTAGCTGCTGTTAGCTCATGTTAGCTCAGTCTGTTAGCTGCTGTTAGCTCATGTTAGCTCAGTCTGTTAGCTGCTGTTAGCTCATGTTAGCTCAGTCTGTTAGCTGCTGTTAGCTCATGTTAGCTCAGTCTGTTAGCTGATGTTAGCTCATGTTAGCTCAGTCCGTTAGCTCATGTTAGCTCAGTCTGTTAGCTGCTGTTCTTGTTTTTGCTCTGATGGTTTTAAATGTTGAATAAAAAAGTCACAAACTCTCAAAAGCTGAGTCACAGTGTGTGTGTGTGTGTGTGTGTGTGTGTGTTTTAAATATCAGGTCCAAGTTAGTTCAGTTTAGTTTCTCCACCTTAAGAGCCTCTTCACACATGAGAGGTTTCTGTCACACACTGCTCTAAACTGTCAGCTGATACATATACAGAGGAGAGTGTGAGTGTGTGTGTGTGAGTGTGTGTGTGTGTGTGTGAGTGTGTGTGAGTGAGTGTGTGTGAGTGTGTGTGAGTCATGGGATCGAGCCAGATGCTTCACACTGATGATATCCAGAGAGTGAAATGATGAAACACCTGACAGCTAACGGTGACTTCACCTACAGGGAATCTCATTACACACACACACACACACACACACACACACACACACACACACACACACACACTGGAACAGCTCAGGATTGAGTTTCCTGACGGGGAAACTATCAGGATGCATTGTGGGAAGCAGGCGTGTTAAGGGGAGGTCAGCTGGGCGGGGCGCGGCGTGCTGATGATGTCACGTTCAAATAAACAAATGATCAGCGAGAGTTCAAGGATCTCGTTGGTCACGTTGTTCAGGAGTGACGGGGAATGGAGCGCGAGGTCCGTCTACGTTCCAGCCCTCACCTCTGCTCATGAGCTTCGGGCGGATATAAGCGTGTCCAACTGGAACCAGAACCTGCTGGAGGGACGACATGGTCCATCTATGTCCAACGCCTCGAAATCCTCCAGGAGGAGCTCAGGCTGCTACACAGAGATCCAGTGTGACAGGAACATGTTCGTTAATCATTCTTAAGATATCTCTCCTTCTGAGTACAAACATGCAGCCTACAGGAGAGGAGGAGAGGAGGGGAGGAGAGGAGAGGAGAGAGGAGAGGAGGAGAGGATGAGGAGAGGAGTGGAGAGGAGAGGAGGAGAGGAGAGGAGAGCCTGTCCTCCTCTTTTATCACTTCATGTGTTTGATGCTGGAACAGAGACGATGTTTCACTGTTCATACTGATTATTCTGACGTATTCCAGGAGTTTCAGCTGCTCCTCCATCAGTTTTGGTCACACAAACACAAATAAGGTATCAAGTCGACCGGCTCGGCCGGGAACGCTGTGCTGAGACTTTTCTACCAAAAACCACCAAAAACCACGGCAACGTTTATGTATGTTTTCATGTAAACTGGAGAGGAGAAATTTCCCAAAGGAGCACGGGGCACCTGTTCTTTCTCTCTCTCCCCAGGTCACATTTTTTAACTTCACACACTGAAATTCAGCATTCACATGGTCGACAAGATGAGGATGCTCACGGTCATTTGGGCTTTTTGATACCACCTACCGTTTGGCATTAGTGTCCACTAGTTGGAGGGGCTTCATTTAGAGATTTTCTGTGTCTCTCAGCAGTCACTCACACACAGACAGAGCACAGCTGCAGTTAATTGCTCTGACCTGCAGCTGACCCTGGTTGCTCGGCAACCTCAAGCTGCCTTTGACCGACTTTAAGTCTCTGTGCTGCTGCAGCGTCAGTAATAATGTCTGTCAGACACTGACCGGCTCAGTCTGGACAGGCACAGTGTTAGAACTGCTAACTCTTTTTACAGGAGCAGTTGAACTTCAAACAGTCAAGAGCTGTGAAGCATCATTAACACACAGCTGACACACATTTCACAACTTTACATTCCACACACACACACACACACACACACACACACACACACACACACACACACACACACACACACACACACAGGACAAGACTCAGCTCGTCTGGTGGGATGCCTCCCTGCAGACATAAAACACAAACACACCATGAGAGAATGAAAATAAACGAATATATGGACAACGGGCTGGACACATCTGTGTGTGTGAAACAGCTGCTGAACAGACAGTGGAGATCAGCAGATGTCTGATGGATGACAGAATGACGTGTTTGTTTATTGGTTTATTTGAACGTCTGTATTGATGCCTGACAGAAGAACATCAAACTCAACACACAGCACAACGTTTCGTTCAGCTACTGCCAACAGCAGTGAGAGGTGAACGTCACAACCTGAACACTTCAACACTTTGTCACTTTATCTGACACCACAACTTAACGAGACGTCGTCTGTTCCAGCTCTGCACCCTTTGATTCAGACTGATAACGACGAGGAGAGAGCAGCGCGAAGACGCCAAACTGAGTCGATCAAGTAGATATGATAGTGTGTGTGTGTGTGTGTGTGTGTGTGTGAGAGACTCAGGCCTCGGCCAAACAGCTCATGACCTTCAGCATCAGCTCCTCCTTCCTGTGCTTGGAGCTGACGAGCGCTCCTCTTCCTCTCAGCCAGGCCAGCAGAGTCGCAGAGTTCAGCTGGGACAGCTGCAAACACACAGCAATATGTAAATGAGCAGCAGAGCTCTGGCAGCTGATTGGCTAACACAGGTCACACAGGTGTAAAGTCATGTTCTATCCAAGAGGAGATGGAGAATAACTCAGCTACCTGCAGTCTGAAGGTTTTCTGCTGAAGGACACAAGGACAGAGGAAGGTAAAGAAAAGGACAGTAAGGTCTGTCTCCTGACCTGGTTGCTTCTGGCCATTTGCTCCACGTCCACGTCTCGTACTGCAGATCTGGATTTCTTCGGCTTTGACTCAAACACAACTCCCTGAAACAGCACAGGACAGACAGGAGACACCTGAGGAGTGTGAAGGTCCACAGCTACCTGCAGACTGGAGGTCACTAACTAAGAGGGCTCACCTTTCTGCTGCTGGACGAGGTGTCTTTGCTGGAGACATCAGAAGATGTGTGTGGTCGTGGAGGCTCGGGTGGTGCAGCTGATGGAGGTCTTGCTGCTTGGTCCTGCTGGTCACAGCTGGACTCAGCAGCAGGTTTGCAGTCCATGCTGAAGGTCACTTTGTTCTTGGAGCTGGGCCTGGACTTAAACTTGATCTGGATCTGTGGAGCGGGGTTGAGCCGCAGTCTAGACTTGGCTGCAGGGCTGAGGCTGGACAGGTGCTTCACTCGGGGGTGACCTGGCTGAGGAGCAGCGCTGTGGTGGCTGAAGCGAGGAATGATTGGTGGAGGAGGAATTGTGAGGGCTGACAGAGAAGAGACAGGAGCAGTGGTGGGAGTCTTCCTAAACACAGGTAACGTCACCCTCTCCCTCTCCTCACCTCCTCCACCTCCTCCACTCAACTGCTCCTTCAGCTTCTGGACCCTCAGCAGGGCGACGTTGACGTGGCGCGATGGACACTTGTTCTTAAAGATAGGAACCAGTCTGGGAGCAGAGATCACTGGAGTCTGACTGGGAGGAGGAAGAGGGCTGCGGACAGAGGAGGAGGGAGGAGAGGAGGAGAGAGGAAGCTGGCTGGAAGAGTGGTAGAAAAAAGGAGGAGGGGAGGAGGAGGAGGAAGGCCAGTCTCCGTCTCTTTCTACAACTTGACTTTGCATCAGACTGCTCCTAAACCACATCCATCCAGCCTCTGGGTCTGTCCTGCTGGGAGAGAGGGACCAGGGCTTCACAGGACGGGGAGGAGGTGGAGGAGAGGGGAGGAGGAGGAGGAGGGGTGAGGACTGCCTGATGGAGAAGGAGGAGGTCAGGTTGACCCGGTTCACCACCCAACACCTGGAAGAAGAAGAAGAAGAAGAGAAGAAGAAGAAGAAGAGAATAACTAGACACGAGACTACGTCCGTTTTAGACAGTCTGCGGGACGTCACGGAGACTCGTCCAGGTTTTAAGACAGTCTGCGGGGGAGTCACGGAGACTACGTCCTGTTTAGACAGTCTGCGGGGACGTCACGAGACTACGTCCAGGTTTTAGACAGTCTGCGGGGACGTCACAGAGACTACGTCCAGGTTTTAGACAGTCTGCAGGGACGTCACAGAGACTACGTCCAGGTTTTAGACAGTCTGCGGGGACGTCACAGAGACTACGTCCAGGTTTTAGACAGTCTGTGGGGACGTCACGGAGACTACGTCCAGGTTTTAGACAGTCTGCGGGGACGTCACAGAGACTACGTCCAGGTTTTAGACAGTCTGCAGGACGTTGTCTGTAGTTCAGCTCTCGTACTTGAACTCTGCTGAACTCTGTGAACATTTCGGTCTGAGCGTTGAAGCGATCTCTGCAGAGTTGATCAAATCATTTTCAGCTGTGAAGACGACGTTTCTTCATTACAGCGTTACAGTTTATAGTTTCATCTTCTGAGGAAACTCTCGAGTGGACGAACAAATTTATTCCAGCTATTCGAGAGTGTAAAAGAAATTGTACCTTGAGGATAAAACACTGATGAACGTTCTGTCCTGGCGTGATGATGAATAACAGTGCAGCTCATAAAAAGAAGACACCTCTCTTCACCGTCCTCCTGTCCTGAATCATGAAAGTGAGTTTTCTGTCCTCCTCCTCTTTACAGTCGTAAACTGTATGCTCCGATAATCGCTTTACCTCCCTGCACATCACCTCCACACTCACTGTGTTTGTGTGGCAGTTTGGAGACTGCAACCCTCTCGCTACACTACGACTGATGGAAAGTATTCTGTTTAAATATACACACACATACATAAAGGGACAGGTGGAGGACACTCACTGAGGTTCTGACGGAGGCTGCTGGAGGCAGGACGAAATGTCTTTACATCTGTCTGCAAGTCATCAAAGTTATTAAAGTTATAAAGTTACATAAGTAAAAGTTATTTCCTGATACACTGAACAGACACCTTCGCAGGGCTGTGCAGCGCCTGGCCTAACAAACCACGAGCTGATGAAAGAACTCAGCAGAACTGTCCAGTCCAGTTTTAGGTTGACCTATCTGTGTTTAAACTTCGAACGCTCCTGCAGATCCGTGCGGCGCCCAAAACTCTTCACTCTCTTTAAAACTATTAAAAAAGATGAAGAGCTCCTCGTCTGATGCTCCAGCTTTCAGAAGATGAGCCGGGTAACCAAGGTCACATGGAGGTCACGTAAACTGGTTTAATTCCAGCTGTGTGTGTGTGTGTGTGTGTGTACCTGTCCTGTGTGGTAACAGGGTTTGCTGGTCAGGCGTGCAGGGAAGCCACACAC
This sequence comes from Larimichthys crocea, assembly GCF_000972845.2. Classification (NCBI taxonomy): domain Eukaryota; kingdom Metazoa; phylum Chordata; class Actinopteri; family Sciaenidae; genus Larimichthys; species Larimichthys crocea. The sequence continues at coordinate 19,337,685 of NC_040033.1, read as the reverse complement.
ACTCTGCAGCCGGCCTCTGATGTCAGACAGGAAGGAGCCCAGCGCCCCCTGCAGGTCGACCGGAGGGCAGCGCTGCACCGGCTGCAGGCGGATGCAGCTCAGAGGGTAGCTGCTCAGGACGGAGGTTAAAGGAAGACACCACGGGTACGTATACATCACCTGTACACCAGCACCTGAGCCAGCACTGACACGGACAGGTATGCTAATCTAACCAGGTGCAGGTACCAGATGAGTTCTGTAGCTCGGTTCTGACTGAATCTTCATTCACTGAGAGTTTCAGGATACGTGAAGAGTCTCTCTCCCACCAGTCTGAAGTAGACGCTGCAGTACACCACCTCCTCCTCCGCCAGGTCAGGCAGTGTGTAACCATACTGACACACACACACACACACACACACACACACACTGATCCATGAAACACTGTTTGTCAACGAATACAATGATAATTAATCACAGAATAAATTCACTTTATTCAGTGTCACATGACTGAGCTCACTGTGTGTGTGTGTGTGTGTGTGTGTGTACCAGACAGTTCCAGTGGTTCTGCAGGTCTCTGTAGGTCCTGAATGGTCCATCTCTGGGTAACTGATGGCTGATGGTGATAATCTGACCTTTCTTCATGCTACACACACACACACACACACACACACACACACACACACACACACACACACTCATAAATAGAGCTGCAGCTCCACCTGCTGCTCAGTCAGGATAACAAAGCTGTGTTTGTCGTACTTTAGTTTCACTGTCAGTCTCAGTGAGCGGAGCTCAACAACTGTCAGCTGTGTGTGTCCGTAACTAAGAGCACACACACCTCACACACACCTGACAGGATGACCACACACACACCTGACAGGATGACCACACACACACCTGACAGGATGACCACACACACACCTGACAGGATGACCTCACACACACCTGACAGGATGTGTTGTGTCCAGCAGGTGGAGCCGTCTTACCTGGGCAGGATGTGACACCAGATGGCTCCTCCAGTGGAGCTCGGGTCCAGGATGGCTTCAGGATCACTGCAGAACCTCCTCAGCACCAACGGAGAGAGGTCAAAGTCCTCCAGCTACACACACACACACACACACACACACACAGTGTGTTTGTGTTTGTGTGATGTGGTGCAGTGTGTGTGTGTGTGTGTGTGTGTGTGTGTGTGTGTCTCACTGTGGTTGGTTGCAGTCTCACTGTGTTGGCTTCCATGCTGATGCACAGCTGACCCTCACAGGTGTTCAGCTCCGTACCTGAAACACAGACACACGAGTAAACAGAGTCTGCACAGGGTGTTTTATTCTGAAAATCAACTGGCTTCTTCCTGTTTCTGTGACTTCCTGTCAGCTGTTTCGCTCGCGGCGTCCATCAGAGACAGAACAGCCGGAGACATGAGAGGTGGAACTCACTGACAGCACGGAGACGCCCTCGCTCAGTCAGAAAGTCTTTACCTGAGGACACACAGAACAAACGTCACACTCACACTCATCCAGTGTGTATGAGTGTGACACACACACACACACACACATACTGACACACACACACACACACACACTGACACATGAACATGTGTGTTAGCGTGTTTGTACCAGCTATGAGGTAGAGTCCTGCTTTATTCCAGCTGGGAGACAGTCTGCAGATCAGAGAGTAGGACAGACAACACTGGAGGACACCTGGAAACACACACTGAGGAGGGCCCAGCTACACACACACACACACACACACACACACACACACACAGTCAAATCAGCAAAAGTCAGTTACCAAAGATTCACAGTGAACACTAAAATATCTTCCAACACGTTCACAAGGAAACATTCAGCAGCACACAGTATCTGTCCATGTGTCCATGTGTCCATGTGTCCATCACCTGCAGACTGCGTCTCTGTCCAAACAGCTGGAGGACACCTTTCTGGAAAAACGACTTCTGTTAGAAGAAAAGAAGAAATGATGATCAGACAAGACGAGACGAGACGAGACAAGGGGGGGCTGTGGCTCGGAGGCAGAGCGGGCTACTCAGATGATCGGTGGTTCGATCCCCGGCTCCTCCAGTCTGCATGTTGAAGTGTCCTTTGGCAGATGCTGAACCATCGGTGTGTGACGTTACCTCCTCAAACTGATGAGAACTACAAAGTGTTATACAGGTACAGGTGAACACACAGGTACAGGTGAACACACAGGTACAGGTGAACACACAGGTGAACACATGCTGAGTGTGTGTGTGATGTTGGAATTCACACCAACTATTCTAACTGCGTGTCTCTGCATGGGAAGTGTCTGCAACCTGTCAATCACATCATGTGACAGAGACGCTGTTACTGTTAGACCGTGAGTGTGTGTGTGTGTCATGGTGTGTAGTGTGTGTGTGTGTGTCATGGTGTGTAGTGTGTGTGCCGACTGAGGCGGCGTGCAGCAACAACTCATTCATGCTGTGAAGTTTTACGACAAATCTGTCAGAGACACACACACACACACACACACACACACACACACACACACACCTCATTGTTGAAGTCACTACCTGAAGCTGAAGACCAGGTGAGGGGTGGAGGGAGGAGTGTAATCTATTACTGCCCAACCCTGACAGTGAACACCTTTAACACAGTTATCTTATCAGAGGAATGGATGTGGGTGTGTGGGTGTGTGTTTGTGTGTGTTAGACCTTGAAAGTGAGGACGCCACACACTGCATATGTGTGTGTGTGTGTGTGTGTGTGTGTGTTTCTTACAGCCATGACCACTGTGATCTGGGTGAAGGAGTCCAGAGATGGAGAGGCCAGAACATCCGAGTACAGCAGCACCAGCTATCTGTGGACACACACACACACACACACACACACACACACACACACACACACACACACACACTTAAACCAAGGGCACGTCCAACAGGAATGCTGCATTCAAGTGACACAGTAAAAACCAGCTTTTGTCCTTCAGTCAGAACTTTGGTCTGGAACTGTGTGAACTGTGAATAACACGACACATGTCAAACATGTCACATGACACACGTCAAACATATCAAACATGTCACATGACACACATCAAACATGTCACATGACACACATCAAACATGTCACATGACACACATCAAACATGTCACATGACACATCAAACACATCAAACATGTCACATGACACACGTCAAACACATCAAACATATCAAACATGTCACATGACACATGTCAAACACATCAAACATGTCACACGACACATGTCAAACACATCAAACATGTCACATGACACACATCAAACATATCAAACATGTCACATGACACATGTCAAACACATCAAACATGTCACACGACACACGTCAAACACATCAAACATGTCACATGACACACATCAAACACATCAAACATGTCACACGACACATGTCAAACATGTCACATGACACACATCAAACATGTCACATGTTCCATATGAACGTTGTGTCACCTGCAGGTCTTCATCTGTTTGCTCCTCAGGTCGTCGTCCTCCTGCAGAGTCACAGTGATGCACACCAGACTGTTCAGGTCAGGAAGCCCGAGAAAAAACATCGACCGCTGGACTGCACCACTCATCCTGCCTCCTTAACACAGGTGTGTACTTAGTTAACACAGGTGTGTACCTCGTTAACACAGGTATGTACTTAGTTAACACAGGTGTGTACCTCATTAACACAGGTATGTACTTAGTTAATACAGATGTGTACCTCGTTAACACAGGTGTGTACCTCATTAACACAGGTGTGTACTTAGTTAATACAGGTGTGTACTTAGTTAACACAGGTGTGTACTTAGTTAACACAGGTGTGTACCTCATTAACACAGGTATGTACTTAGTTAACACAGGTGTGTACCTCATTAACACAGGTGTGTACTTAGTTAACACAGGTGTGTACTTAGTTAACAGGTGTGTGCCTTGAACAATCGCGATCGAACAGGTCAGTGACCTCAGGGAAAATGTTTTTGACTGAAGGTCGACTAACATGGACGGAAGCTGAATATTGAATTAACATATATGTCGATAAAAACATATAATGACATACCTCATGTAGCTGCCTAAATTAAAGAGCGTGTGGAAACACTTAGAGATTATTTTCCATAATATTTATAGAATATTTACTGCTTACTGTTTCTCTAATGTAAAGAAACAATGAGTTTTGAAGATTTAAATAATAATAACAGATTGTTGTTACGTTCCTTTAGCTGCAGCCATAATTAACATAGTTAACTTGCTGTTTTTGGTATGACTGCTAATTAATAACGCTGTTATAATGTTGATACGGCTCTGTAAGTTTACAGACTTTATTTAAAATAAAGACATGAGTAAATGAACAGTAGAGCTCACCTGCTGACTCACCTGCTGACTCACCTGCTGACTCACCTGCTGACTCACCGCTTAGCTCAAACAGGCTAACGCCAGCTCAGGTAAATCGTCGTTTTTCGGTTTTTATATCGATTTCGACGACACCAAACTTATATTTACATTTACACTGACCTATGATGGTATTTATTCCTGAGAGAAATCTGCGTTTTATGACAGTTATGTCCATAAAACGACATAAATTAAAATAAACTTCTCCAATGCTAAACCTAGGCCTCGCAGCTAAAGATGGGAGGAGGTGAAGAGCTCTCACTCTGCCTCTATTTACACAACCTGTCAAAGCCACCAGCCTGCTGGCTGCTAATGTACTGACCTGAGTGACACTTTAGGTTTAATAATGTTGAGTTATTTTAAATTTATTAGTTTTACACTTTGACACTAAATTTGACACTTGACAGGTGAAGAAACGAGACACATGAGAAGACGACACATCGCGTGGTGGAGTGACAGTCTGTGCGAATATACAATCTTTGACTTGTAGTCCTTGTCTCTTTCCCGCCGTTGAGCAGCGGAAGAAGAGACAAACTTTCGTTTCTGTCGCCATTTCTCAGCTTCTACACGTCAAACAGGACTTCCGGCTGCCGCTGGTTTGGCGCCAACTGGCACAGTAAACCGGTTGCGTGAGACGCGTGAGATACGTGAGATAACCGCCCCGCGCGGGCTCAGCCTGTGCGTGAGAAGCAGGAGGTGGACTGAGATGAACTTTAGCCCAGCGGTGACTGACAGGGTGTGACGACCAATCAGACGGCGGCAGCTTATAGTGCGCAAGGGACGGGCCAATAGCAGCGCGAGAAGCTCGGTGGGGGGCGGGGTCTGTCGCAACAGCAGGAATGTTAAAGCAGCCAGAAATACATGCACTGCGACCGGAAACAGTGTTTCAAAATAAAACCAGAGAGAGCAGAAAATAACAAAATAAGATAAAAATGATAAATAACTGATGAAGCCAGTCTGTTTATATTGTTCTGATAACTAATTATGTCCAATTATTCATGATAAATATCTGTCATTTGATTATTTCTCTGCACGTGTTCAATTACATAACCAGGAAGTTTAATTTAATTAATCATGTTAATGCATGTCACTAACTAAACTTCTTCTTCTTGGATCTTCTGTGTGTGTGTGTGTGTGTGTTGCATTGTGTAATCCTGTGTTGTACTGAATGAACTGTGGCCACACATGACTTTTATTTTGAAAGCACGGACCGGGCGGGTCGTGCTGCCTCCCGGTGCTTGTCGGTGTGTCGGTGCTGGAAGTTTGGACCGGTTCACAGAATCTGGGTTAAATGTCGCGGCGCTCGTGCGGAGTCACGGGCAGGATTATATAACCTCGCGCAGGTAGACTGAGCGGCTCGTCACGGTTCTTCTGCCGCCGCGTTCAGGGACTCAGATGGGGGACCAGGAGGAGCAGAGCCCGGTGAAGTACTACCGGCTGTCAGAGGTGGAGGAGCAGAACACGTTCAAGTCCACCTGGATCATCATCAACAACCAGGTCTACGATGTCACCAAGTTCCTGGAGGAGGTGAGCAACTTTCATGGAAAGTTTCCACAACAAGCAGAAACATTCAGACTGACTGAACTCTGTGTGTCTTCATTAAAGTCCAGTCCAACAGGCTGCAGGTTCTGGTTCTGGTTCTGCTGTGGACCTCAGTCCACATGAAGCGTGAGCGTGGGTTCCTGAACACGGCCAAACACCAGAACCGTTATTTCTACACGCGTCTGGATGCAGAATGAAGTATTTACAGAATTTTACAGTAGAACACTGTAAAAATTTAAACACCTCATGTCAGGTCTGTCAGCGTTTGGCACTGTAAAACTACAGAAGTTTAAAATATGGACGTGTTTTTACCGTAACATCAGAAAAGCTCAGAGCGCGTTTGTTACGGTAAAGTTCCAAACTCCAGCAGGCCGCGTACCAACAGTGGTCCTCGCTCCACAGTTTGAGAAACACTGCCGCATTATTTCAAGTTTACTCATTAAAAATATTCATAAATATCATTTTATGATAAAAACAAACACATGATAATTTTATCCACCTTCCTGGAGTCATGAGCATTAAAAAAACAGACATGGTCCTGGAGAGTCCTGGAGAGTTCTGGAAGGTCCTGGAGAGTCCTGGTGTTATTTGAGGGGGGCAGTTTGTTTGTGCTCCGGGGCCTTCAGCAGGTTGGTCCGGCCCTGAACGACCACGGAAAACATGAGGTCTAACCACCAACGAGACGCCAGAAAACGTTTATCAAACATATTTAAAACGTTTGACTTGATGAAGACGCAGATCAGCTGCTGCACCTGCTGCACCTGCTGCACCTGCTGCACCTGCTTCACCTGCTGCACCTGCTGCACCTGCTCAGGTGTGGATCGTCTGATCGATAATGAAATAAACAGGATGAAGAAACGAACACTCACATTTAATCATTCAGCGTTAATAACACATTATTAGAAGGTGACTCATCGCTGTCACTGTTTGGACTTTGGACCTTTGACCAATCAGCTCGATGCAGTCTGCAGCACGTCATGATGACTCGTGCTTTCCTCACCGCAGGTTTGAACCCTGTACACGGGTCAGGGCGTGGACATGTGGTCCGACAGAGAGCGAGACAATGATTGAAAATAATACACACCTCTGCAGGCGGTAAACCATTACCACGACACAACCCGGTGTTCTAGTGAGTGTGTGTGTATTAACAGCAGCTACCAGACTGAGCTAACAGCAGCTACCAGACTGAGCTAACATGAGCTAACAGACTGAGCTAACAGCAGCTAACAGACTGAGCTAACAGCAGCTAACATGAGCTAACAGCAGCTAACAGACTGAGCTAACATGAGCTAACAGCAAGCTAACAGCAAAACTGACGAAACATGAGCTAACAGCAGCTAACAGCGAGCTAACATGAGCTAACAGGAGCTAAAAGAGCTAACATGAGCTAAACAGCAGCTAACAGACTGAGCTAACATGAGCTTACAGCAGCTAACAAACTGAGCTAACATGAGCTAACAGCAGCTAACAGACTGAGCTAACATGAGCTAACAGCAGCTAACAGACTGAGCTAACATGAGCTAACAGCAGCTAACAGACTGAGCTAACATGAGCTAACAGCAGCTAACAGACTGAGCTAACATGAGCTAACAGCAGCTACAGCTGTCAGCAGTTTACTTCACTGTCCATCATAAACTCTGTAAATCACAGAGAGTTGAGGCGGAGCAGCCGGAGGACATCAGAGGGAAAACCAGAAAACATTTCCTCCATAAAATATGATCCAGTTTCACCAGAATCAGTGAAATAGTTGCTGCTGTGTGACTTAGTGCCGTAAAGCGTTACGGACTTCTCCTGCTAACAAAATCATTGACCGTACACGATGACGTCTCTTGTCTCTTGTCAGCACCCCGGAGGAGAGGAGGTCCTGAGGGAGCAGGCCGGAGGAAACGCCACCGAGAGCTTCGAGGACGTCGGGCACTCCACCGACGCCAGAGAGATGGCGAGCAGCATGGTGATCGGAGAACTGCATCCGGTCAGTGTCAGCAAGTCTGTACATGTTACACCTCTGAGGTCTGTAGTTTAATGTGAAGTGTGGTAACGTGTGTGTGTGTGTGTGTGTGTGTGTGTGTGTGTGTGTGTGCGTGTGTCTGCAGGACGACAGACACAAGATCGCCACCCCTGAGGTGAGTGAAGTCATTGCAGCAGTGTTGTTACTTACTTCAGTTCAGTGAACTTCGAGTCCTCGTATGTGACCGTAAACCTGATTCTCATTGATTGTTTTACAGCAGATACCACTGACCGCTTTGAATGATGAGAACAGGTATACACACACACACACACACACACACACACACACACACACACACACACTGTTGGCGTGACATAGTTCAGTTTGAACAAACAGAAGCTGAAACATCAGGATGACTCTGTGTCTGAACCCCGAGCGGACTTTAGACCTAAGATTCAAGCTAGACCAGGACCTGTTAAGACCAGGACCTGTTAAGACCAGGATCTGTTAAGACCAGGATCTGTTAAGACCAGGACCTGTTAGGACCAGGACCTTGTTAGGACCAGGACCTTGTTAAGACCAGGACCTTGTTAAGACCAGGACCTGTTAGGACCAGGACTTGTTAAGACCAGGATCTGTTTAAACCATGGATGGATGGATAGTTGGATGGTTGGTCGGTTGGATGAATGGATGATTGGTCGGATGGATGGATGGATGGTCGGATGGATGGTTGGTCGGTCGGACAGATGGAAAGTCGGATGGATGGATGGATGGATGGATGGTTGGTTGGATGGATTGTTGGATGGTTGGTTGGTTGGATGGATTGTTGGATGGTTGGTCGGTCGGATGGATGGTTGGTTGGTCGGTCAGTCGGATGGATGGATGGTTGGATGGATGGTCGGATGGATGGATGGATGGTTGGTTAGATGGTTGGTTGGATGGATGGATGGTTGGTTGGATGGATGAATGGTTGGATGGATGGATGGATGGTTGGTTGGATGGATGGTCGGTCGGTTGGATGGTTGGTTGGTTGGATGGATGGATGGTTGGTTGGATGGATAGATGGTTGGATGGATGGATGGATGTTAGATGGTCGGTCGGTCGGATGGATGGATGGATGATTGGTTGGTTGGATGGTCGGTTGGATGGATGGATGGATGGATGATTGGTTGGATGGATGGATGGATGGTTGGTTGGATGGTCGGTTGGATGGATGGATGGTTGGTTGGATGGATGGTCGGTCGGTTGGATGGTTGGTTGGATGGATGGTTGGTTGGATGGATGTTGGATGGTCGGTCGGTCGGTTGGTTGGATGGATGGATGTTGGTTGGTCGGTTGGTTGGTTGGATGGATGGTTGGATGGATGGTTGGTTTCATGTTTAACTAGCTGTCTTCTCTCTTGCAGTTGGTGGTATAACTGGTTGATTCCCGCTCTGGTGGCGGCCATCGTGACACTGGTCTACCGCATGTACACCTCAGACGAAGAGTGACATCATCAGACATGCAGCTGTGATGTCATCAACAGGCCCGCCAGTGGCAGCTTCGATTGGCAGCAGAACAGACGAGTGGCTGGATGTTGGATCAGTAACTGTACGCTGCCTCTCGTGTCACTGCACTACAACACCCAACATTCATTTCATGCTGTTAACCAATCACATGGCATTATGTTAATGAAGTCATTTATGTCGTTGAAATATCAATGTTTTTATAAAATCTTAATGATTTGTAATCTTGTAGAAACGCAGTGGATGTATAATTTGTTTGTATCTTTTTATATCTTTGTAACTGAATGTTAATGAGCTCATAAATATGCAATCATGCCACCGTCATGTGACCGCTCCACATGAAATACTGATTATGTCTTGAAGAAAATGTATGAAGCGAGCCTACGAATCTCCAGCTGTGTTTGGATTCATTCATGTCAAATATTCGCCTTCATTGAAAATGACTGCTTTTGATAATTTGGTTAAAGTTTTGTTCAAACGTTGTGTGAGGCTCAAATTTCTTGAACTCTGAGTGGAGCTGTTTGTATGAAACATGTTGAGCTTTCTGCAGCAGATTAGCTTCTGATCATCGATAATGATTAGGAACTGATCAGGTGGTCACTCCTCCGTCCTGAATATCAACCTCACAGCACATTTCTCCTCACCTGTGCTGATTTAAACTGAGCTAAACCTTTTTTGACCTGAAGTGGTTTCAAAGTTTCCAGTACGTCACAGAAAAAACGACTGAAGGAAAATCTTTGATCGTGTCATTGATCAACTCCTGACTGCTTTGAGTCCAGACCCAAAGGTTTGAAACGACCTGTCTAATTACACAGAACTATTGTTTGAAGAGAATTCAGGTGAAAGTCAAGGTACATTTGCAAATATATAATCACACCTTTAGTTATAAGTATTGGCCAAATGACCCAAAGATGATTGGAGATGGTTCAAACACTTTGGGAACCATCAGGCAGCAGAACTTGAACAAACGTGAATCTGTCGGCAGAAGATTACATGTCTGCAGAGCAGATGTGACTGAGATCTGGACACACGTGCAGCTTCTTGTTTTAAAAATAAAAATCATTAAAAGTCATAAAATTAGTTTTTCACTTTTATCAATCATGTTCTTGACTCTTAAAGGTCCAGTGTGTCCAATTTAGAGGCATCTCTCGGTGCACTTGCTGATTGCAACCCCCTTGATTCACCCTCTCCTTCCTAGCATTGATAAATGAGAAACTATGGTGGCTGAAAAAAAAAAAAGAACAGCTCATATCTGGAGCCAGTGTTTAGTTTGTCTGCTCTGGGCTACTGTAGAAGCAAAACAACAACAATGATTCTTCTTCTCAGGTGTTTTCACACAAATGAAAACAGAGTTTTAATATTAGATTCTGATAATCAATGACCCAGCTTCAACCTGCAGAAAGTTCAGCACAAACTGAGAATTTAAATAATCATAAAAACATCATAAAGTTTTCTTTTCTGGGCAGTTGATATGATGAAACTTGTTTTGGCTGTTGAAGGCGTTCACTCTGTCCGAGGCCATCGGCTCATCAGACATATGACTTCAACTTATCAGAGCAGTTTAATGAACAACGAGTCAAAAACAAATGATATTGATTTAGTTTGTGTGTCGTCTATATTTGGACAACAGCGTCATTGCATGTTGATTCATGAGACTGAAGAATCAGATGAAGGTCAGACAGTGGAGAAATGCTGCCATCTACAGCCTCAAAGCCTTCAACGCATGTTGCTGCTTTGATCAACATGATGTAATAATGTCTCCTATTTTGAAGTTTTCCTTCAAAAACGTCAACAGATAAAAAACAAATCATTCAGACACTGAATGTTTCTTTACATGTCAGGTGTCATATTTCTTAAAGGGACAGCGCAGCGAGCTTTAGTTAATTCAAACTTGGAACGTTCTGTCAACGCTACAGAAACACTCTGTAACTGTTCAGTATGAGAAGGTTGTCTGTCTGACGCTGATCTATCTGATCTCATTGGATGGTTGTGGTGGGGGTGGAGCTCATTTTGAACTGTTTTGTATTGTAACTGTCATGTTCAGGAAGCAAACTACGATTGAAAGCTCTAGAGGGAAGTGGACCTTGAGTTGATGTCAGCTCATTAGATCACAGTTTGGTGTATTTTACACTCACTCATCATATTTAATATAAAAGAACGTTAAAGTTTCTGTGAGCAGCTGATGAAAAATGTGAGATGAGGAAACTCCTCCTTGTGACATCAGCATGATGGAGGTGATGACCACACAAGTTTGTTCACTGGCTGCTGTGTGACGCACTTTTGGAGCCACGTGGTGAAACAGTGCTGTGTTACATAACAACAGACAGTTTGATTCTCAGAAACGTTTTTATAATGTTGTCTTCATGTTACAATGAAACATGAGCCTGTAGAAGTGTCTAATGTCTCCTTATTTATAGTTACATAACTTTATTCATATGTCATGTAGAGACAAGCTGGAAGTGTTTGAAAGTGACTTTTCAAAAAACAGACTATATGTACTAAATTTTTGAATGCTGTGTAATAATAATGATATTGGCACATGTGTAATAATAATGATAATGGCACATGTGTTATAATAAAGATATTGGCACATGTATTATAATAATGATATTGGCACATGTGTAATTAATAATGATATTGGCACATGTGTAATAATAAAGATATTGGCACATATGTTATAATAATGATACTGGCACATGTGTAATAATAAAGATATTGGCACATATGTTATAATAAAGATATTGGCACACGTGTTATAATAATGATATTGGCACACGTGTATAATAATGATATTGGCACACGTGTTATAATAATGATACTGGCACACGTGTTATAATAATGATATTGGCACATGTGTATAATAAAGATATTGGCACATGTGTTAGAAGTTCAATATTACTTCAATATGACGCAGGAGTTTTACTTGTAATGGAGTATTTTTACTTTGTTTATTGGTACTTTTACTCAAGCCACTGAAGATTAATGTTGTTCATTTTATTTTGTTTTTGTTTGTTGTTGTTGTGACGTCATGCTCGGTGGTATAAAGGTGACGTTTCTTACGTGATGGGGCGCGTGTTTCTGTGACAGCAGCTGCAGACTGCACGCGCTCTGTTGTCACCACCTTGTCCTCTGGAGGGGCGGGAGTCTCTAATCTATACAAGCTGCCCCGCACCGGGACTCCCGCGGACTCCGGACCGGCCTGCAGCTACAGCACACAGGCCGCCTGGCTGCCAGGCACCAATGTCCCGCTCACCGCTCCAGTTCCACAACGGGGGCGAGCCGCAGTCCATGAAGAACGGCCTGGAGGAGGAGGAGGAGGATGAGGAGGGAGATCTGGACGACGAGGTGGACGCTTCCCACCTGGAGAGGTTTATGAAGGACAGGAGGAGAGCCCAGTCTCTGCCCGCCTACCCGACGGCGCTCCTGGACGGCGTCCCCGGGAGCAACGAGAGGAAGCGGGTGAAGTTCGCCGACTCCATGGGCCTGAACCTGGCCAGCGTCAAGCACTTCAGCTCGCTGGAGGAGCCGCAGATCCCGAGCAAAGTTCTGTCCAGACACAAGAGCTTCCCGCCGCAGCAGCAGGACTTTCTGAACGACCTGTGCCAGAGCTTCAAGTCCAGCTTATACACGGACCGGTTGGTGTCCTGCTTCCCGGAGCCCCGGGAGGTGGAGCGGAGAGTCCAGCAGCTCCACGTCTGCCTGGAGAGGGTCACCATCACGCAGTTCGACGTGCGGGGGCAGATCCGGGTCCTCACCGGCTGCAGCCACAAAGAGGTCGGGGTGAGGTACAGCTTTAACGACTGGCTGTCCTACGTGGACGCGCAGGCTCTGCCCGTGGCCGCGGATCAGCCGGGCTTTGTGGGAGAGCGGTTCAGCTTCACCGTGTACACGCCGCCCGTCATGGACCCCACATCGGCCGTGCACTTCGCCGTGTACCTGAAGAGTGTGGAGGGGGAGTTCTGGGACAACAACGAGGGGCAGAACTACACCCTCAGGTACCACTGCATGCCCAGCACCGCACCTTTTGTCAGCGCCGCCTTCCACGCCACCTGAGCGGTGCGCAAAGCCCCGCGCGTAAAAGCTCTCCATCCACGTGCTGAAGGAAATTCTTTGATATGCAGCTGCTGATTCTTCATATTCGGTCACGTGGAGGTCAGAGGACTCTGTCACACTCAGAGGATCTGCTGTCTCTCACGGATGTGGGAAGTTTTTCAAAATAAAAACCAACCTACAGATTTTTCCTGGCTGTGACTCTGTGGAGATTTTTAAAGGATCGAAACACAAAACGACTTCACACTCTTCAAACCTGTTTGATAAATCCTGAACAGTCTGAAATCAGTCAGACCAGCTGTGGACCTTGAAATCTCTGATTTGAATTCAGCCGATTGTAATAATTCTAATAATGAATCGAGGATGTGATGAATGTTTTTGTGATCTCATCAAATAAAAGTTGATTTCATAAATGAACAGCGCTCGTGTTTCATCTCTGATGACACTTTATGAGTGGAAACTGTTTCTCAAACTGTGGCTGGTGGACCTTCCTGTAGTGCCACTTTGCATGCATGTATCCATTATTAGTTCAATTGTGACGTGAGGTAGTTCACACAGTTTAAATGGATGCTTCATAAACTGGAAATATGAGGAGGAGAAGTTCAGATCAGGAGAAACTCTTTAGTTTAGTAGGTTCTGTGTCTTGACCCGGTTCTGCTCAGGATCCATCAGTCAACAATAACTGATCTTCTGAACTTCCTCCTGCATGAAGCGTCTGCAGCGGCTCTGTTGTGATGGTTCTACCGTCTGTCCTCGACCCGTCTCTCGTCTTTACACGAGGGACAAAGTCCAGAAGTTCAGCACCTCTGAAAATAGTCCCATCGACAAATGTGACGACATCTGTTTGATGTGTCAACACGGACAGGTTCAAAGTGATGAAGGAATATTTCAGGTAACTTTCAGGCTGCAAACACTGAAGAGTTTATTGATTAACACGGCCAGTCATTAATAATCTCATCAGCTCAACAGAAACATGAGTTGAAGATGCTGCTGCAGGTCAGTTTGGTTCAGCTGTTAACACTACGTTTCCCATGATCCTTAGCAGCACACTATAGAGCAGGTGTGGAAGAGATGCAGTGATTTAAAATACTGTCAAACACGTCAGCTTTGGTCTGTGACTGAAGTGAAATGCATCTTGGGAGTCGTGGTTGACTTTTCTCCTGAGCGACGTTCAGTCCGTCCGGAGTGGACCGGGTCAGAACCTGGTCTGAAGTCCTTCTTGTGAATGCATGACTCTGCAGAAACTGTGTTTCTCTGATGAAACAAGCGGCATGGATTGAGCAAACCTGTGTGTGTTTGAGTGTGTAGGAGGGCCAGCGTACTCGACCTTAAACCAACAGATGGGTCTATTAATAGAAGCTGCCGGGTCAGTCACCTCTTCACCTTCACCTCCACCCATGATCATACCCCGTCCAAGTTAGCCCACAGAGCTCTGCTGTGAAGTTGGACATTTGGACATGGGGACTTATGGAGACTGACTCACTTCTGGAGCCAGCCTCAGGTGGACATTAGAGGAACTGCAGTCCACAGACGTGGAGGTTAATGATCGGTTGCTGAACCTGTAATATCGTGTAATGGATTACTGTCAACATGACCTCAGCCTTGGACCTGAATAACAAACACAGCAGGATGTGTGGACCCACAGAGGGAGTCCCCTGACCCGTCTGAGGCCTCCCCGACCACAGTTTGAACATCCAGCCTCAGGACTGACAGCAGACTACAAATTGACTACAACACCCAGAAATCCTCAGCAGCAGCCTGAGCTGCTTTTTTAAAGTGGATTTCATCAGGTCAGATTCATGGCTTCAGTTTTACTCCGCCCGCTGCAGAGGTTCCCGTCACAGACACAAAGAAGTGATGAAGACACACGTGTGTTCACAGGTTTATAATCCAACACCACGAAGAATCATGTCGGACACATTTTTGTGCGTTACAACAGAAAAATAAAAGAATCAGGGACGCATCGATGAGTCTACGTCACGTGACAGGAAGGAGGGATCGGCCTGCCTCACTCTGCCTCTGATTGGATTATTTAACGACGACAGCGAGTGCCAGCCAATCAGAGGCAGAGTGAGGCGGGTCTTCTGCCTTCAGAGCAGACTCTTGGAAGAGAGTGATGAAGTTTGATGAAACAAACATGAAGAATATTTCAACGTCTGATCGATGCATCCCTGAAAAAAACAAACAAACTTCAGCTCCTACATCTCCCACAATGCATTTCACACCTACACCTACACCCAGGTGTGTCAGATTAAACGGCGTTTGAGTCCAAGAGGAAGCAGGTGCTGGGACAGTGCTCCACCTCCAGCTCCAGAGACCCAGCTGAACGTCACTCCACCACGATCTTCTGGGTCTCGAACATCTTCCCGATGGCGACCTGCACAGACAGACACAGATTCACACACTGGAAGGAAACGTTTCATACGTGCTGCACCCGGCTCAGTCTCTGAGCTCTGCCCCAGTAAACAGCCTCTGTCTGGGCAGAGAGAGCCGGGTCAGTCCCTCTGATGATGTGATGATGAACTCTGCACGCTGGGTCAGGATCTCCCTCACAACACAACCTGACAGCTGCCAGAAGACTGGAAACCCGGGGACGCTCTGTGGACCCAGACATTTAGAGACTCACACAGGAAACCAGGTGGTCGCTTGTCTCTTTGTGGTTGTTTGTCTCTTTGTGGTTGTTTGTCTCTTTGTGGTTGTTTGTGTCTCTGTGTGTGTCTTTGTGTCTCTTGGTGTGTCTTTGTGTCTCTTGGTGTGTCTTTGTGGTACACTCCTCTTCCTGTTGTCCTCTGTTGGCCTGAGGGCGGCGCTAGAGGACAAATATGTGTGTGTGTGTGTGTGTGTGTGTTATGTCAATATTATCCAGCTGTTGTCAAATAGAAAAGCCAATTATGGTTGAGTGTGATGTCGCTGTACTGTATGTACAAAGTGTGTGTGTGTGTGTGTGTGTGTGTGTGTGTGTGTGTGCAGAGGCCACAGTTCATCATTGATCTCGTCTTGTTTCAGTACAAACACGGGTCAGGCTCGTCCACAGAACATGACCAAACGTGACCCACAGCAGATGTTCCGGACACGGAGTTTGTGTCTGTCCATCGTCTCTCTGAACGCACGGTCCTCGTCTCCTCAGCTCAGTTTGTGTCTGTTTCAGGACACGCAGTGCCACATAACAAACCTTATCTGCACGCGCTCAGGAGCGATTTCACAACAGAGAGGCCGAGTCTGCTGCCGCTCTGCTGCCCCCTACAGGCTGAAAACTAACCCGAGAGACAGCGAGTCGCACAGCGCCACTCATGAAAAACCATTCAGTGATCAGACATGTTAAGTCCTAGACACAGACCAGGACCCCGGACCAGGACCAGGAGCTCTGTACGAAGGGACTGTTTCACTTCTGATTGGACATTCAATGAAACAAGCACAAAGAGACACAAACAAGCACAAAGAGACATAAAGAGACAAACGACCACAAAGACACACAAACGACCACAAAGACACACAAAGAGACATAAAGAGACAAACGACCACAAAGAGACAAGCGACCACCTGGTTTCCTGTGTGGATCTCTAAATGTCTGGGTCCACAGAGCGTCCCCGGGTTTCCAGTCTTCTGGCAGCTGTCAGGTTGTGTTGTGAGGGAGATCCTGACCCAGCGTGCAGAGTTCATCATCACATCATCAGAGGGACTGACCCGGCTCTCTCTGCCCAGACAGAGGCTGTTTACTGGGGCAGAGCTCAGCGGACTGAGCCGGTCGACTGGGTGACGAGTTGTTTTTCTGATCTACTCTTCAAAAAGCTACAGATGTCTCATATTTGGAATCAAATTACAGAAGTTGTGTTTTTTAAAATGAAAGTTCAAGTTACCAGGTAGATGCAGAGTTTTTAATATTTTAGGTCTAAACATTGTTATTTCACTGCAGCGCCACCAGGGGGCGCAATCTGTCCATGAATAACATTTCTGCATCACTTCATCATCAGTTATTCTGCCGTCAGCGCTTTGTCTCTCTCTCTCTCTGAGCAGACCCTCTCTTGCCCAGTTGGAGACCCCCCCCCCCCCCCCCCCCCCCCTCGTGTGTGTGACGTCCTGATTGGCTGGAGTGTGGTGTAGGAGGGAGGGGGGTGGCGGTGAGGCGGGCGACCCTCTGAACCAATCAGCTTGCAGGAGGCTTGGCTCTCATGTAAATTGTTGCGGCTGTGGTTTGTAACAAAGGACGGCCTCTCTCTCTCTCCGTCTGTCTCTTCTTGTTACTCTCCATCACTTTGTTTTCTATCTCTTCACATTTGTTTCTCTCTGTCTTCATCCGTCTCTTTTCACTCCGTACAGTCAGTTGGACTTGCAGCGCCATCAGAGACGAGCGATCATGAATAATAAAAGAAGGTTTCTAAATATAAACCATCAACCCTGCAGAACAGGATCATGCCATTCTGATTATTCAGCGACAACACGGGTCAAAATAACCCAATTAAGACAGAACCAGCAGGATCTAATGACAGCAAAGCATGCTGGGATATTAATGTGCTTTCTCTGCCACTCTGTGTCAAGGCCGGGCATGAAGGGTGGTCGGGGAAATCTGAAATCTGACTGGTGCCACCCAACCGGTGTCAGACACTGATAGGTAGTTAGGCCAACCCAACACAGGCCCAGGACCACGGACCAGAACCTCTGTGTGAAGTGGTTTAACTTCTTATTTAATGAAACGACCACAAAGAGACACAAACGACCACAAAGAGACACAAACGACCACAAAGAAACACAAACCACCACAAAGAAACACAAACCACCACAAAGAGACACAAACTACCACAAAGAAACACAAACAACCACAAAGAGACACAAACCACCACAAAGAAACACAAACTACCACAAAGAAACACAAACAACCACAAAGAGACACAAACAACCACAACGAGACACAAACTACCACAAAGAAACACAAACTACCACAAAGAGACAAACTACCACAAAGAGACAAAACGACCAAAAAGAGTACAAACTACACAAAGCACCAAACGACCACAAGAAGACCAAACACCACAAGAAGACACAAACCACCCAACAAAGAAACAAAACCACCACAAAAGACACAAACGCCACAAAGAGAACAAACACACCGCCACAGAAACACAAACCACCACAAAGAAGACCACCAAACTACAACAAACAAAGAAACACAAACCACCACAAAGAGAACACAAAACAACAAAAAGCTTGTATCTAACAATTTGTTCTTGGTCACAGCCCAAGTTCATGACCACAGGTGAGGGTTGGAATGGTAGACCTGGAAATCGAGGCGTTCGTCACTGCCGCAGGTCCGTCTTGAATCACAGTCTAACAGGGGTACAAGCACAAGGATCTTATACAAATCGTGTATGGCTTGACTAAAAATGCGACAACATTAGTTGTTTTGGTTATGATTCAAAAAGCACACATATGCAATTACATAAGTGGCACTTAAAAGGGAGTGTCGAGGGGGCATAGGAGGCTATCATGGGAGGTTTCTCTCGCTACAGTAAAGACAATACGACAAGGGTGATGAGTGTGGAGAACGGCCTAACTTAGCCCTCCTGCATATATCATCAATATCCATCACTCGGATCACGCCCGCTCACACAGAACGAGTAGGAACTGTAATGGAAAAACCACACCACAAACACTCTTCTCCCCTGTGAGTCGTGACGACTGACTTCAGTCTTACTCCCACCAGGCAGGAGGTGGAAGATTAACAATAAGACGGCTGCACTCACTCCAAACTGATGACGGAGACGGAAGATCGTAAGTCCTAAATATAACAGCCGTTCCTCTGACAGCGTCACCGCCAGAACTCACCCGAACCATCAGAGAAACCTGGACGTAGTCTCTGTGACGTCCCCGCAGACTGTCTAAAACCTGGACGTAGTCTCTGTGACGTCCCACAGACTGTCTAAAACCTGGACGTAGTCTCCGTGACAAAACCTGAACGTAGTCTCTATGACGTCCCCACAGACTGTCTAAAACCTGGACGTAGTCTCCGTGACGTCTCCACAGACTGTCTAAAACCTGGACGTAGTCTCCATGACGTCCCCGCAGACTGTCTAAAACCTGGACGTAGTCTCCGTGACATCCCCGCAGACTGTCTAAAACCTGGACGTAGTCTCCGTGACATCCCCGCAGACTGTCTAAAACCTGGACGTAGTCTCCGTGACGTCCTCTCTAAAAATATGGAATAAACAAAAACAACCATATACGTAAAGAAAAAGGTTATACCAGATGAATTACAGTAATTATTATTTCTTTGTTTTGTTTTTACAGTGTGTGTGTATGAGGTGTTGATTATTTTGGAAGTGAAAATGGGGCCGGTACTGTTTGCATTACCAGAACCAAAAACAATGTGAATGATGTCCTATTTTCTTCCACTGTGGGTGGAAGAAGCAGCTAATTTTAGTGCAAGCCGTCCGCAGTAGTGTGCAGTTAAAAAAGAAATGCTGCCCTGAACAGCAGGAGACAGTAAAAATCGAAGTTAAAGAGCCGTTGAAAGTGGGAGGAAAGAAATGAAGCGGCGGAGGGAAACCTGGAGGTGGCCAGCAGAGCGACTCAGACAAAGAAAATTAGGTTTTCTTGTGCGAGGGAGAGAAAAGGAAGGAAAGATGAAAGGACGACGGAGGGGCTCGGGCGGCAGGATGCTGTCAAAGTGAAATTCATGGAGGCCTCTGAGTGTAGGAGAGAGAGGAGGATGGAGATGGTGAGCGAGGGAAGCAGAAGGATGAGAGGTGCTCAGGTAGATAATAAACTGAGCATAAGGAGGGCTCCACCACGACCAAGTCTTTCCATTTGTCAGGAGATGAGAGCAGCACACACACGTTACTGTCTGACTCCTGAAAGTCGCCCGCAGGGGGAAAGAAAACCCAGTGAAGAATGGCATCATGGGAGACAAACCCACCACGTCCCTTCAGGTCGGTGCTAAATGGTTATTTAAATCCAAAGGAGTATTTCACATGAGCACATTTGTAGCCTGGCAGGGTGGAGCCGTCTGAGGGGACATTTCAGAATAAAAGTCTTCATTTGACAAAGTAAAAGCCTGGTTCATTTTTGTTCTCAGGACGTAGATGGATGGTCTCAGAGACTACGTCTAGGTTTTAGACAGTCTGCGGGGACGTCACAGAGACTACGTCCAGGTTTTAGACAGGGACGTCTTTGTGTTAGCACAGATTGACAGAAAACTGAACCACGCGGTGACAAACTCTGGTTCAGTGAGTTTACTCTGTTACCTTCAGCTGATGAGATGAAGATATAAAACCACTTAACTTGCTATTTATACACGCGCTGACATTCAAACACACACACACACACACACACACACACACAGCCAACACGACGCGTCCTCACACCTCACCAGGTAAGTGTTTCTGTGGCAACCGTCCAGCCAAAAATAAAAGTGGAGATGAAAAAGTGAGAAAGACTTTGGAGTTTGTGTGAAATGATGATGATGCAAACTCATCATCATCATCATCAAAGAACAGGTGGATCAGAGAAATCAGATAATTAACTAAAGACTCTGACCTGTGACTTAACGAAGCACTCGGTCAACTGTCGCCTTCAAATGAGCAGCGGGTCACAGAGAGCTCTCTGATTGGCTGTTTAGAAAAGGCTGAGTTCAGTTTATTGTCACGTACAGCTCAGTTTTGGTGACCTCTGACCTTCTGACAGGAAGCAGCAGGAGTCCACGATGGAGGACGCTGCTCAGTTTATGTAACGTTAGCAGTGAGTGAAAATAACCAGAACCAGGGACTCGAGACTCGGCATGGGCTTTTCTCAGCTCAGTGGAGACTTGTGTCGTACGGAGGGCGATTCGTTAATGACTTGGACTTTCTGACTTGGACTTTCGTGGAGACTTGACTGACCTTGATCGATCAGACTAAACTTGTCCCCGTTGACCTGTTCCCTGCCTGTATTGACTTTAAACTGGACGCTGACACTTTGTCTCACGTTGACTGACTTGAAACTTGAGTAATCTCGTCAACACTCGTCTTCGACGTGTCAGCTGAGGAAGATCAGCAGAAACTGAAGTCCGCTTGCCGTGGTCGTCGTTCTTGTCTCGGCGTTGCTCTGATGGTTTATTAATGCTCGTGTTCATGCACAGAACATCTTTAACCTGCTCTACGACATCACAGATCGCCGTCGCAGGGACTCAGCGTCTTGCTCAAGGACACTTCAGCAGCGTGGGGTAGTGTTTTGAAGGACAGTGTCACACATCCTCCTGCTTCTTTTCATGCTAATCCAGCCGATTACATGGCCCCGGTCCGATTCATCTCCCTCGTTTGTCACTCCCTGCCTCCCTTAATTTGTCCTCTGCTTACCTGCTGACTGAGTGCTCGTGTCAAATCCTCAAATTTTATTTCTCTCCTCGATTTTCTTCCATGTCCTCTAGCTACACGTTTGTTCCTGCATGCGTGTGATTGACATGCAGGGCGGGGCTGGTCCCGGTGAAACGTCCTGTGTGTTTTCCAAAGTGCTTCATCTCCTCATTAATTAGTCATGCACGTTTAAGAGCGCCACAGGCCCGTTTACAACGCGCCTTTCTCTGCATGGCTTTCTTCTCGCAGTGCAGTCGTCCTCCACTCTCCTCTTTCTTTGTCGCCTTTCACAAAAGCAGAACTACAAGAAGCGGCTTACATTTTCTCACCTCTCCCTGGTCTCTGCTGATTCTTTCTCCTGCAGCGCAGCTTTTAGAGTTTTACGAATCTTTATTGGCATTGCTGTCAGAAGTCACTGCTGCCAAAGCAATGTATTAGTCTCTAACAATCATCTGAGAACAATACAGAATATTGATCTTTCCTTCTCTGGATTTCTCCTCATCTGTTCCCTGATCGCTCCGTTTTTACACTTTTCACAAACAATCATCTGTTGAAGCAGCGAGCGCCGCCCGGGGAAACATCACGGTGACCGTTAAACAAGACATCAACAGGACGCCGCAGACAGCTGATATTACTCACTAGTCCAACGGCAAGAAGCCCACTGTACTAACTATGTGTTGTCCAGCTCCGGTTCTGGCACGACACCAGCTCAACGCCCACAAACTGAGCTAACATGAGCTAACAGCAGCTACAGCTGGCAGCAGTTTACTTCACTGTCCATCAGGAAACTCTAAATCAAAGAGTTGAGGCTACACACACACACTGCTGTCCCTGTGTGTGTGTGTGTGTGTGTGTGTGTGTGTGTGTGTGTAAGCAGCAGACATTAAAAAAGGGCCAATGGGACGTCTTCGTTTACACATCCCTCTTTATGTTACAGTTACTGCTCGTGTGTGACCTTCTCCGTTCCTTAAGCCCCGCCCAGCAGTCTTAACGAGCTCGTTTGGTCGTCTCCTGTCTTGTTAATTGGCTACAATCCCTCCAAAAGCCCCGCCCCCATCTATCACACACACACGCACGCACGCACACACACACACACACACACACGCACACGCACACGCACACGCACACGCACACACACACGCACACGCACACACACTCTCTAATTACAGAGAGGGAACATGAAGGCAAACTGTCGTCACGTATCAGGACAGAGTGTGAGGAGTTCCCTCGCTCGCTGCATGCTCTGCTGTGATCTCCTGCTCCAGCCCGACAGACAAAGAGAGGAGGAAACGAGGAGATGAAGGGAGGAAGGAGAGAGGAGGAAACGAGGAGATGAAGGGAGGAAGGAGAGAGGAGGAAACGAGGAGATGAAGGAAGGAAGGAGAGGAGGAAACAAGGAGATGAAGGGAGGAAGGAGAGAGGAGGAAACGAGGAGATGAAGGAAGGAAGGAGAGGAGGAAACAAGGAGACGAAGGGAGGAAGGAGAGAGGAGGAAACAAGGAGATGAAGGGAGGAAGGAGAGGAGGAAACGAGGAGATGAAGGGAGGAAGGAGAGGAGGAAACGAGGAGATGAACTTAATTAAGTCTAACTTAATTAACAGGAGTGTTTAGTCAGCACACAGTGAGGTCTGATCGTAGACAGTCTCATGGAGGCCGACGCTCGCTCGCTCTCATTCACTGTTTGTGTCTCTCAACCACATTAAACTTCATGTTTCTATTCTGCAGCGTAAACTTCAGTCTGACTCAGACTCAGGTCGAGTCTCAGAGTCCACATCAACATCTCATCACTTCTGGCTCCAAAATAAAACGTTAATGCCGAACTCAAGGCCATGAATGAATGAATGAATGAATGAATGAATGAATGAATGAATGACTGACAGACAGAGACTCAGTGTCCTTCAGTCCTTCAGCTCGTCCACTTCAGACTAACGGAGGACAGCCGCTGACATCGATCCACAACTCCTCAGCTGATTTATCCAAACACATCATCTGTCTGCTGCTTCTCCACCTCCTCCATCCTTCCCCACCTCCATCTCTCTGCCTTCCTCCTGTTGTCCTTACATCACATTGCCTCTTTCAGTCAATGAATTTCATCATGCACAGAGTGTGTGTGTGTGTGTGTGGAGGATGGAGTATCATCATTGCATCACATCCACATTTCTAAGAATAGAAGAAGAACTAACAAACAAAAAAAACTCTCACCACAGAAGAAGAAGACGACTCTGCAGCAGCTCGGGATCATCATACTGTAATATGTAAACGTTCACCTGCATGTATGTTTACATCATCATACTGTAATATGTAAACGTTCACCTGCATGTATGTTTACATCATCATACTGTAATATGTGAACGTTCACCTGCATGTATGTTTACATCATCATACTGTAATATGTGAACGTTCACATGCATGTATGTTTACGGTCTCATGCTGCCGCTGGATCAGTAAAGTATCTGTGTGGACTGCAGGCTGGACGTCTGTGCTGTTACGAGCCTGATCACAGAGACCAAGACGGATCAAACTGTTCACTCCATCGACACAACGGACAGCTACATAATGTAGAAGCCTCTATAGAATCAGAGAAACAACTCAGGGTGAACATCTGAATTTGTTCATAGACTGATGAACAACTGGCAAAAACCTCGACTTTGACGCGTCACTATTCTGAGATCCAACAGGCGAGCTGGAGAGGACGTGAGGCGACGTCATGTCAGGACAAGTGTACTGATAAACCCTCCATCGTGCTTCATGAAGCTTCAATAAACCGCTCAGCAGAAGACATCTTGGACTTCTTTCTACTTCTTCTCCTCTGCCTGAGCTGACCGCTGACGAGCACATAATCTCCCAAACTAAATCTCCCAAAGTTCTGTGCCTGAGCCCAAGAACGCTTCACAACGTTGACCGTACAAACCTTTTGAACGTCCCAGCACGTGTTGCGTATTCTTTCTTGCTAACTTCACCGTGGAGCCCTGAGCATGAAGAAATGACACTAAGGTGTACCTACAGCGTCTTATTTTGAAAGTAGAGTCGATATTTATTGAGATGACTTCATTTGAATTACGAGAAACTAGGAACCAAATCCAACAACCGCCCAACTCATAGTACCGTATGTCGCCCACCAAGCCTTTATACGTCCAGTTCTATGGTGAATTACAATAGTTACATTAACAGGAGACACACTATGATAATTTTGAATCATTGCAAATATTTACACGAATCCTGACGCAAACTCCGAAGTCAGAATAACAGAACTTTTAATTTGTAAGTTGACTTCCCTCTGATGTTACAATCAGCTGTAATTTGGAATCTCTTAAATCAAAACAACATGATTAAGTCAGTCGGCATCACAACGAGAACAGCAGCCAGGATTTAATGGCTGCTGGGACTCACGGGATATTTTGCTGAATTTCAATAAAACTGGTGTTTTAGCTCATTAAAGTTTCTCATTTTCTCATTACAACCAAAACTTTCTCGCTCATCCAAAGTTATTTTTAAATCCAGCTGAAGGTCTTTATATTTTTTCCTTTCTAGTGTTTTTAATTTTTATTCATTTATTTTAGACTTTAAGTTGCTGTAAACAGATTCTTCTAAATACCTCAGTTGTATTGTCTAAAATGTTTTTTAGACAACACGTCTTTAAAGTTTCGTGGTCTTGATCCTTTGGATTGATTGAGTTGGAAACCTTCCATGGGAATTAATAGGAATTAACCATGAATTTACAAAACTGAAGGTTGGCCTTTGACAGGGAACTTAAATATAGTTGGGAAAAAAAGAATTTAGCATAATCTTGATTAAAACGACCACAGAGAAAGTTAGCTGATAAGTTAGATGCTAAATGAGCTTTAGCTAAGATCATTTCATTGACCATTTATGAGGCTGTCATGATGCTTGCCCCCAGTTTTCAGTTAATTCTCATTGGAAAGTCTCCAATTTAAAATATTTTCAAATTTACCCAGCTTAACTTACCATGGAAATCTTCCACTAGTCTTGATAGTGGACGATTCCATATTTTAGGAACCAAACCTACAACCATATGACAATAAATGAGCTCTAAACAGGCTGTAAGTGATGTATGGTGCTACGGTAACTAGCTTCATATTTTCATATTTTCAAAGAACACTTTTCTTAAATTTGAACAGCCCTTGCTCAGAAACCAAAACAACCACATTAGCAAACACATTCAAATGATCCTTCAACAGTTCATAGTGTAGTTTAATGTCAGTGAGAACTTGGAGAGAGGATTCAAACATTTGTTGTTTTTTTTTTTTTTACCCCCAAAAACTTGATCTCTGATTTTGTAATGTGCTATTTTTAAACCTGGCCCGGGCAGCTCTGCGTGTTGGCAGCTTCTGAAGAAAGCGCGGGATGACGGTTTGAATTTTTGAGGGCTTCAAAAGTGAGAAATCGATACTCACACTTCAATACTTTGTAGGGGTGGTGATGATGGGAGGACTAAAAGAGACCAAAGAAGAAAAAAGATCTGACGTTACAGAGTCCAGTGCTCTTTTTCAGACTTTTTTCTCCTGCTTATCTGATATATTGAATTTTACTGTCATGTTTTCATTCGTCACATGTTGAGAGTGCACGACTTCTATCTGAGGAGAACGCCACGTTTTCATGCACAGGCCTAAAATGACTCTTCTGAAAGTTAATACTTCACACAAACATGGTAAACATGATAAAGAACACAAACACATATTTAACCTTCTTCCCTTAGTCAGCGTGCCTCTGGTTCAGATTTGTGTCGGGTGCTTCAACCCGTGTAAACCCTTTCTCTAGTTTTTATTTAGCATTTCAATTGAGGTGCCTGAAGCTGTGTCTGCTGAGCTTTTAGCAGTTCGTGTTCCAGATGTTTTGTTCAGAAGAACACCAAACGAAATGTCCAATTAGAGACTCCAGAAGGACACTCAGTAACGATATGTGGGGGCCATGAGAACCGTAAAAGTAGAAGTAAAACTCAACAAAACTCATAATCCACTCGAAAAATGTCTACAAAAACATAAATGGAACATTCTTGGTCCATTACAATTTACATTACACATAAATAAACATCAACATCCGTTTATATGCAGACGATACACTTCTATATGCACCTGAGTTCACTTCATGAATCATAGAGTGGTTACTACCTTCTGGTATCTTGATGAGTTAAAATGTGATATAATCACATAAAAATATGCCTAACAATTTCGATGTGGTGAAAACATCCACGGAATAAACAAAAGGTCGCAGAGTTTAAAATAAACAATGGAAGTTTGAAGGCTTTTTCTCAGTGTCAACACAAGACTCTTGATCGGGTTTATTAAAAATTAAGCACTGGAATACCTTGAAAATAAACTCCAAAGTGCTTAAAAGGTCCTTGAAATGAAAACGTGATGCTGTCATTAAACCACTTCATCAAACTAAATATTCCAGGGAAGTGTGAGTTTAATTCAGCATGGCTGTAAAATGATCTTTATATTCATTGGTCTCTGGTTTATACCGACTGATGACTCCTCACTCCTCCTAACTGGCCGCTTGGATCCGCAAGTGATCCAAACCCTAAGCCCAAAACTCTTATCGAGTCTGTTGTAGAACTCATGCTGGTCTTTGTCATGGCTCAAAAACTGATGCAGAGAAACGTTTGGTCTTTACTTGAGCGGGATCATCTGCAGATTAATTCCACGCCTGATATGTTCTGACCACGACACAAGATCAATAAATCCACCGTTTGGTTTGCTTCAACAAAAGCAGCCGAACATGAAAATACATCAAATCTACTTCACACGCAGCCTATCAAACACTCACATCATGCAGCTTTCTTGTCAACATTCATACCAAGACTGATAAATCTGAGGTAAACCGATATAAGCAGATGAAAATGCATCGCTGCAGCCATAATTAAGGTTATTTTTGGCTCATAGCTTAATACCAGAGTCAGATTTTGAGCCAGACCCGTGCTCCTCCAACGCCCTACTGCTTCAGGATGATGTTTTATGAGGAGGAGGAGGAGGACAGGGAGTAAAAACCTGTCTGCTTTCATCCAGCTGAACAGCCCCTTCTCTTTTTAATAGAGTTTGTTCAGCAGTATGAAGTCCTATACAATATGTGTGTGTGTGTGTGTGTGTGTGTGTGTGTGTTACTGTGTGTGTCCAAAGCTGGGTAAAGCTATCAGCACCCGTGGGGCATTCAGGTGTAAAAGCAGCAATAAAGGCGTGGGATTTCTGAGGAATGGAGGGAGGAAGGCTGGGTATTTTCACAAATCGAAAAATGGAGGAAGAGAAGGAGAGGAGGAGGAGGAGGAGGAGGAGATGATGGTGAGGTGACGCAGGCTTTCACGCAGGGTGTTGCCCTACTTTGCAGTTCAGCTCGTCTCTTTCGGTGCAGGCTTTCCCAAAATCTCTGGTCTCCCCAAACTGAGCTGCAACTGCATCAAAAAGGAAAGCTGGGATTTCACAGTGATCTTCCTGCGTCACTGTTACATGTTGGTGGGTTGTTGTTCGGGCTTGTTGCAGATTTCTATGGCAGGATGAAATCAAAACACTTCACAATGAAGGCGCTGCAGCAGAAATATTAGTTAAGTTTAATTCAGTATTGAACCTGACAACAAGTCAGAGGCACCAGAGTAAGGACGGAAAGACGTGAAGCTGTGAGGTAGAACGAGGAGAACGAGGCAGTTTGTGTCCACAGTCGTACTGCTCCTCAGAGCCATGACTCAATCTGTGACAGTATGCAGAGACATCATCATTCAACGTCCATCATCATTCAACGTCCATCATCATTCAACGTCCATAAAGCTGCTTAGAAATCACAGAAGGAACTCTTCCTTTGCAGAACTTGGCTGAAAGTCAAAGTGACCCTGTTTTCCTGCTAACAGCTAATTAAATGGTGTTAAAACTGAAGGCTATCACCATCGTTGGTTCTCCATGCGACTCCAGAAGCTCCAGACTTTGTTAACTTTCTGTTAACTTGTGCATATTTGGTCATTTTCTTGCTTTCTGTGCTTCTACGAGGTCGTCATAGTCTGTTTTCACAACCGTGAGTCTGTACAGGCTGTTCTATTTTGAAAATGTCTGACTTCCCGTCAGCTCGATCTGCTGTTAAAAATAAATCAGCTTCCAGACGTCGGTGTTTGAAATGTGTATGATATTGTTAGAAATGGTTGACACAAACATAAATCAACCGTTCTTGGTCATTTACGATTTAAATTACACAGAAATAAACTTCACTGTTCCGAATAAAGACGTCAACATCCATTTTTATGCAGACGATACAGTTTTATATACACCTGGTTATAATTCTACGCACTTCCAGATATCACATTTTTAAATGGGATGGACTGTTTTAATACTTCTTGATTATTATGTGATGCTTTTATTACTTATGTTCTGTCCTGAGATTGTTGGGACACAGAGTGCTTCCTGTTCTCTGGCCTCTTCAAAAAACAGATCTTGATATCTTGATGAGATAAAATATGATATAATATTAAAAATAAACTGCCTAACAATATTGATTTGAATATTGTGGTGAAAACATCGACAAAACAAAGTAAAGGTCGCATTCGCGTCGCCACGCCCGCTGGACGTCAGAGTTTGCTTTTATTTTGAAACTTGCGCTTTTATTTTGGACGTCGTCTTTAACACAAACAATCAGCGGCGTGCTGAACATCGGAGCGTCGGTGTTTGTGCCCTCCTGCAGGGACAGGAAGTGCTTCATCATAACCTTCAACACAAACATGCAAACACACCTTCATTAACGCACAAAGGAGAATAATGTGTCCGTCTGACCATGAGACGTTTTTCATCATCACTACGAGTCGTTTCCACGCAGCTTTAGTCCAGCAACCAGCCTCAGACGACATCCCGAGACAGTCACACATTTATTCATGTTTCCTCTGGCTGCAGCTACAGGTGATTCAGGTAATGAGGTTAACCTTTACAGGAGACGCCAACATGCAGAATTAACAAATCTCAGTGTGTGTTTGTAAAGCTCCAGCTGTTTACCATAAAACCTTGATTTTCACTTTATTTATTCGTCCAAGGAAATGTTATTTTAAGCTTCCTGCTGCTTAACATGAAATCACATGAAGGATTTCTCTGCAGCGAACACGTGCAAGACCAAGTTTTCATTTGAATGTCTGCAGACGTATTCGAGCTCTGAGGGATTTCACTTTCTGTTCATTAAAGAAGGAGGAGATCTTCTTTTATCTTTATTACATGAGTGCGTTCTTTAAATAAACCCCAAGCATGAGCTCGGCAGCAGGATTTTCCAACCCGAGGTGAGCTGAAGGATTTGTTTAATTAACAGCAGTCAAGTCCAAAAAGTTCAATTCATAAAAGTCTGCGTTTCCCGCAAAATATCCACTAATATGACACAGACGAGCATTTCACTGTGATCTCGATATATTCAAGTCACAATACATTTAACTGTAACAGAACAGGTTTATTGATTTCAGTGTCATTATCATCCTGTTGTGAAGCACGTCGAGCGACCGGCAGGTGAACTCCTGGCTCTGTAACCCTGCAGGTAAGCCTCGCTGTCCTTCGAGCGGTTTCCTCACAAATCCTCGGTGTGTTTACTGAACTCAGAGTTTCTGTCCGTAACGCGGGGCCGGCTCCATCGACCTGGCAGGTATAACTCACCACCCGACGTGGCATTTAATCTCAATCGAGTTAAAACGGCCGAAGGCTGTGTGACATTGTGGTGACATTAAGCAGCAGTAATCTGTGAGGAACGGCTCTGCAGAGGCTGCTGCTGTGTGTGTGTGTGTGTGTGTGTGTGTGTGTGTGTGTGTGTGCCCAGCTGAAGTGCGACACACACACACACACACACACACACACACACACACACACACAGTGAA
This sequence comes from Larimichthys crocea, assembly GCF_000972845.2. Taxonomy (NCBI): domain Eukaryota; kingdom Metazoa; phylum Chordata; class Actinopteri; family Sciaenidae; genus Larimichthys; species Larimichthys crocea. The sequence continues at coordinate 19,307,117 of NC_040033.1, read as the reverse complement.
CAGAATAACAGTTGCATTTATCTGTCGATACACAGTGCTGTGTGACTTAGTGCCGTAAAGCGTTACGTACTTCTCCCGACCCGGAGCCCAAAGTTACATAGAGTGAGAACAGACGTACGAATGACAGAGACACCGTTCACCTGATCACAGGTCAGTGTGGATCACCTGATCACAGGTCAGTGTGGGTCACCTGATCACAGGTCAGAGTGGGTCACCTGATCACAGGTCAGTGTGGGTCACCTGATCACAGGTCAGAGTGGATCAGCAGGAGGTCACAGACGGTAGATCATCAGAGGAAAGTTTCAGACTTTAAACTCTCTCTCATTAAACAGAACATGCTGGTTTAGTTTCTCTTCTACAAACTGAGACTCTGCAGCTGCAATCCATCATCTTTACTTAACTAACTTACAGAGGCACAAAACACACACACACACACACACACACACACACAAACATGCACACACTGTTATTCAGGGACAGACACAATTAAGAATAAACTTTGTGAGCACAGTGAGGACGCCCACATGAAGCACATGAACTCACTACGTCTTCTACGTCTTCCTCTACGTCTTCTACATCTACGTCTTCTACGTCTACGTCTTCTGCGTCTGTGTCTACATCTGCTGCGTCTACGTCTTCTACATCTACGTCTTCCTCTACGTCTACATCTTGTACGTCTTCTACATCTTGTGCGTCTACATCTTGTACGTCTTCTACATCTTGTGCGTCTACATCTTGTGCGTCTACATCTTGTGCATCTACATCCTTACTCCAACATTGTACCCGTGACTCACTGCTGTGTATCGGCTGTAATCTTTATGTTTAACTCTGTGAAGTCATTTAATTTATTCCTCTGTCATCGGATGTTTCATTTAAAGCACAGAGAACTGTCTCCACCTCCTCCACCTCTCATATAACACACGGTATGGATCTACACACAGGGGAGGAAACCTGAAGCCAGAGAGCACCAAACACAAGCCTCCACATCCACAACAAGTGTGTGTGTGTGTGTGTGTGTGAGAGAGAGATATGGATTTTTCCAGAAGCTTGTAGTATTACAGCAGAGCTGTAACAAGGTGCATATTCCTCCTGTGATGTGTTGAATCCATGAGTCAGCGTGGGCGACAAGAAAACACACAAAGCTCTGTTTGACTCAAAACATCTCTACAAACACTGAACACACACAACGTCACGGAGACTACGTCCAGGTTTTAGACAGTCTGCGGGGACGTCACAGAGACTACGTCCAGGTTTTAGACAGTCTGCAGGGACGTCACAAAAAGGCAGACTGGCATTATGGGAACAAAGTGACCAACGGTGAGGTGATTAGTCCAAGGTGCCACAGTAATGAGGGAGTGTGTTTTCGTGTGTGTGTGTAGGACAGGTGGTCAGTCAGTAAACAGGTGTTCATCTGCATACTAGTCAACCTGGTTAACCTGAGGGAGTGTGTGTGTGTGTGTGTGTGTGTGTGTGTGTGTGTCACACCTGTCTCTGTATCATTGCCAGTGTCTGCCGTCCCTCCACAATCAGTCTCTCCACTGCTTTTGGGTCGTCTATGTTCCTGTTGGCCCTGAAGGCATCACGCACCCTTCGCAGAGCGTAGGTCCTGCAGAAAAACACGGACACTTGAGTTTCATGTGTTTACAGTGACAAACAAACACGGAGACACGGAACGGACAGAAGATAATAAGAAAAACAAATGTGTGCAGGCGAGACACAAACATCAAACAACAACCAAAGTCAGAGCAGGAAGATCCGGAGGGACGGCTGGAAAAAACAAGGAGAAGGTACAATGAGTCAAACTGCAACAAGTCCACCATGGACTGAAACATCAAGGACCAGGACACGTCCTTCAAGGACCAGGACACGTCCTTCAAGGACCTCCGTCACATCAGACTGATCCAACAAGTCCTCAGAGTACTGACAGGAACCAGGATCAGGTTCATACACTGCAGTCTCAGGATGCACAGTCCCTCATAGTTCCTGGTGGTTCCTCATAGTTCCTGGCGGTTCCTCATAGTTCCTGGGGGTTCCTCATAGTTCCTGGCGGTTCCTCATAGTTCCGGGTGGTTCCTCATAGTTCCTGGTAGTTCCTCATAGTTCCTGGCGGTTCCTCATAGTTCCTGGTGGTTCCTCATAGTTCCTGGTGGTTCCACTTTGTTTTCAGAACGGAGCGAGCCAAAGGATCGGCGGTCTGGAACTTTGTCACACTACCTCAGCCAACAAACTCCACGGCTACCTGCAACACCTGCTCGGTAAATGTTCCGAGGGGCGGCGATAAAACTTCCAAGTTATAAACACAACCAACTTAATGAAGCAGCTACAGGAATGTGACGGCAGAGAGCGCAGAGTTCACCTGAGAGAAGAACGCGGAGGCGGCATGAAGCAGATAACTTTGAAGGAGGTGAAGACAAAGAACTGACTTTGTTCTGAATGTCTGTCAAGATGCTGAAGCTGGTTTGTAAGATTGATGTACTGCTGCACAGTTATTAAAGAAATAAGTAAGTCAGGACATTTATATCTGTTGTCTAAGTCACGTCTGATCCCGGTCTGTTCCACACAATAAGACATACCGCGTGTTACTGTTTTTCTGTCGGATCGGTATCAGCCGATACTAAACCTCAGATGTCGCTATCAGAGGAGAAAAAAGTGGATTGGTGCATCCCTAGATGTAGTTCCTCATGATTCCTCATGATTCCTCGTGGTTCCTTTCAGCTCTTTGTGGTTCCTTGTAGGTCCTCACCTCTTTCCTCACTCCCCACCTTCCCTCCTTCCAAACCATCTCCAGTCCTTCCCGCTCCCTCTGTCTCACCTTCAAATCAACCTAAACCTGTTTCCTCGTATTTAACGGCAGCATGTAAATCCGATCCATCACAGTTTTATTGGTTCTGTCTTAAATCCTAAATGAGCTGGAGACACAGAGACGGACAGGAAGACGAATGAGTTTGGTGTGCAGCGGAGGAACTTCCCAAGGTCGACGTTTCGAAATGAGACTCAGCGTGTCGAGAAGAGGCCGAAAATTAAACCAATCATCATTTTCACTTCAGCGCCTCCTTCCTGCTTTGATTGACTTCCTTGCCTGTCATTTATTCTTCTGGACTGGTCGTCACGGCAACCTGAAGTTCTGTCTATACGTGTGAAGTCACCGAGGTCCAGAAGGACACTGAGGGAATATTTCATGGAAAGTTTCCTTCAAGGATTCAAGGACTGTCTAAAACCTGGACGTAGTCTCCGTGACGTCCCTGCAGACTGTCTAAAACCTGGACGTAGTCTCTGAGACGTCCCCGCAGACTGTCTAAAACCTGGACGTACTCACTGAGGCGTCCCCGCAGACTGTCTAAAACCTGGACGTAGTCTCTGAGATGTCCCCGCAGACTGTCTAAAACCTGGACGTAGGTCTCTGTGACTCCACAGACTGTCTAAAACCTGGACGTAGTCTCTGGATGTCCCCGCAGACTGTCTAAAACCTGGACGTAGTCTCTGAGACGTCCCCGCAGACTGTCTAAAACCGGACGTAGTCTCTGTGACGTCCCCGCAGACTGTCTAAAACCGGACGTAGTCTCTGAGACGTCCCGCAGACTGTCTAAAACCTGGACGTAGGACGTCAGTCTCAGAGGGTTGTGTTCAGGTAGGAGCTTTTGTCATGACGTGATAACGTCAGCTTCTCTGCACACGGTGATGACACTGAATCCACCACAGAGAGACAGACAGATGGAGAGACGCTGATGACGACAGAGTGCGACACGATTTGACTAAAACACTAAATCCATTGTTTTGTTGTCCCACTCTTCCTGCTCATCTTTACCTCCAGTCTGTCCAAGCAAACAACGGCAATCTCAATAAATTCATAATAATAAATGTATTAATGAATTAATCAGGAACCTTTGGGAACTGACTCAACACAAACAGTATCAGGAGTTGTTCCAAGGATTTTCAAGGCCCTGGTTTATTGATAAATGTTGCTGGTCTGAGCGTGCACTGCAGCAAACGTTAAACAGTCAGAGTGTAATCCCACTGTGTAACTAAGTTCAGCTGTACTCGAGTATTGGTTCTGATTACATTACTTCTGATCAGAAACTAGCGAGTCGACAACTTTGCTAACAGCCAATCATCAACCAGGCAAACTGAGCTAACATGAGCTAACAGAAGCTAACAGACTGAGCAACATGAGCTAACATGAGCTAACAAACGGAGCTAACAGCAGCTAACATGAGCTAACAAACTGAGCTAACATGAGCAACAGCAGCTAACAGACTGAGCTAACAGAGCTAACAGACTGACTAACATGAGCTAACAGCAGCTAACAGACTGAGCTAACAGCAGTTAACAGACTGAGCTAACAGCAGCTAACAGACTGAGCTAAACAGCAGCTAACAGACTGAGCTAACATGAGCTAACAGCAGTTAACAGACTGACTAACGCAGTTAACAGACTGAGCTAACAGCAGTTAACAGACTGAGCTAACAGCAGTTACAACTGAGCTAACAGCAGTTTAACAGACTGAGCTAACAGCAGCTAACAGACTGAGCTAACAGCAGCAACAGCGAGCTAACAGACTGAGCTAACAGAATTTAACGACTGAGCTAACAGCAGCTAACAGACTGAGCTAACAGCAGCTAACAGACTAGAGCGAACAGCAGCTAACAAACTGAGCTAAAATGAGCTAACAGACTGAGCTAACAGCAGCTAACAGACTAGCTAACAGCAGCTAACAGCAGCTAACAAACTGACTAACAGAGCTAACAGCAGCTAAAAACTGAGCTACAGACGAACGCAGCTAACAGAGCTAACAGAGCTAAAGACTGAGCTAACATGAGCTAACAGACTGAGCTAACATGACACAGAGGCTAACATGACTACAGCATACAGCTGTCAGCATTTACTTCACTGTCCATCATAAACTCTGTAAATCACAGAGAGTTGAGGCGGAGCAGCCGGAGGACACAGAGGGAAAACCAGAAAACATTCCTCCATAAAATAGGATCCAGTTTCACCAGAATCAGTGAAATAGTTGCTGCTGTGTGACTTAGTGCCGTAAAGCGTTACTACTTCTCCCGACCCGGAGCCCAAAGTTACATAGAGTGAGAACAGACGTACGAATGACAGAGACAACCGTTCACCTGATCACAGGTCAGAGTGGGTCACCTGATCACAGGTCAGTGTGGGTCACCTGATCACAGGTCGAGTGGATCACCTGACACAGGTCAGTGTGGGTCACCTGATCAAAGGTCAGTGTGGGTCACCTGATCACAGGTCAGAGTGGTCACCTGATCACAGGTCAAGTGGATCACTGATCACAGGTCAGAGTGGATCACCTGATCACAGGTCAGTGTGGGTCACCTGATCACGTTCAGTGTGGGTCACCTGATCAGGTCAGGTGGATCAAGACCTGATGTCTGTTCCATGTTTCAGACTTTTGTCCGTCTGCTCTGTCTGAACTACGTTTCTGTTTCAGTTTCCTGCTGCAGTGATCTAATTTCCTGCAGAGAATCATGAATGTTTCACCAGTTCTGTTTATTTCCATTTTCTGTCTCCCACCTTTCCCGCAGGAAGTGCTGTGAGCGTCTGCACAGCTGATTGTAGTCGGCGAGCGAGAGACAACAAAACACAGCCTGCAGCCACGTCGGGCATATCCAGGTCAGTCCACAACAACGTGTCCAGCTGAGGAGGGGAAGCCCGCAGCAGCAAACAAACCATTCTTAACAAATGAGAAATGTTTTGCACATTTGTGTCGGAGACACGACGCTCCAGTTTCAGGACTTACAGAAAACAGAGGCAGAGCAGCTGCTGGTGTTTCTGAACGAGGCGTGCTGAGTGACTTTAGATATGACCTTCAAACTAGGATGTCACACTGTGGACCTACACGCCGTGTGACTGCAGCTTCTGCTTCATGACGGGGATCAACCCGACACACCATCAGGTGGAAACTGCACCGTCACTCTGACTCAAACGTTTACACAGCGTTGCATCATGGGATGGCGTGTGAACCGCATGAGACTTTGACAGCAGAGCGTTTCACGTCAAGTCTGTCCTCATGGAGACGGCTGCTGCAGGCCTGATGCATGCTGGGACATGTAGGCACTTTGAAATCAATAATATCATGCAGCAGTTTTCTTTAATGTTTACACAACACACACAGGTTTTTAGACCGTCTCAGAGACTATGACCAGTTTTAGACAGTCTGCGGGGACGTCTCAGAACGATGTCCCAGTTTTAGACAGTCTGCGGGGACGTCCGAGACTACGTCCAGGTTTTAGACAGTCTGCGGGGACGTCACGGAGACTGTCCAGGTTTTAGACAGTCTGCGGGGACGTCACGGAGACTACGTCCAGGTTTTAGACAGTCTGGGGACGCTCAGAGACTACGTCCAGGTTTTAGACAGTCTGCGGGGACGTCACAAGACTACGTCCGGTTTTAGACAGTCTGGGGGACGTCACAGAGACTACGTCCAGGTTTTTAGACAGTCTGGCGGGGACGTCACGGAGACTACGTCCAGGTTTTAGACAGTCTGCGGGGACGTCACGGAGACTACGTCCAGGTTTTAGACAGTCTGCGGGGACGTCACGGAGACTACGTCCAGGTTTTAGACAGTCTGTGGGGACGTCACAGAGACTACGTCCAGGTTTTAGACAGTCTGTGCGGGACGCACGGAGACGAACGTCCAGGTTTTAGACAGTCTGCGGGGACGTCACAGAGACTACGTCCAGTTTTTAGACAGTTGTGGGGACGTCACAGAGACTACGTCCAGGTTTTAGACAGTCTGCGGGGACGTCACGGAGACTACGTCCAGGTTTTAGACAGCGGCGGGGACGTCACGGAGACACGTCCAGGTTTTAGACAGTCTGCGGGGACTTCACGGAGACTACGTCCAGGTTTTAGACAGTCTGTGGGGACGTCACAGAGACACGTCCAGGTTTTTAGACAGTCTGCGGGGACGTCCGAGAGACTACGTACGGTTTTAGACAGTCTGCGGGGACGTCACAAGACGAAGTCCAGGTTTTAGACAGTCTGCGGGGCGTCACAGAGACTACGTCAGGTTTTAGACAGTCGGCGGGGACGTCACAGAGACTACGTCCAGGTTTAGACAGTCTGCGGGGACGTCAGAGACTACGTCCAGGTTTTAGACAGTCCGGCGGGGACGTCACGGAGACACGTCCAGGTTTTAGACAGTCTGCGGGGACGTCACGGAGACTACGTCCAGGTTTTAGACAGTCGCGGGGACGTCTCAGAGACTACGTCCAGGTTTTAGACAGTCTGCGGGGACGTCCAGAGACACGTCCAGGTTTTAGACAGTCTGCGGGGACGTCACAGAGACGACCAAGGTTTTAGACAGCTGCGGGGACGTCACAGAGACTACGTCAGGTTTTAGACAGTCTGCGGGGACGTCACAGAGACTACGTCCAGGTTTAGACGTCTCGGGGACGTCACAGAGACTACGTCCAGGTTTTAGACAGTGTGCGGGGACGTCACGGAGACTACGTCCAGGTTTTAGACAGTCTGGGGGACGTCACGGAGACTACGTCCAGGTTTTAGACAGTCTGCGGGGACGTCACGGAGACTACGTCCAGGTTTAGACAGTCTGGGGGACGTCACGGAGCTACGTCCAGGTTTTAGACAGTCTGCGGGGACGTCACGGAGACACGTCCAGGTTTTGAGACAGTCTGGGGGACGTCACGGAGACTACGTCCAGGTTTTAGACAGTCCGTGCAGATGTTGTTTGACACCGGATGACGTAACGCAGCCGTTAGCTTGTTTTCCCGCCGCTGACTCTCGGTTTTAACGGTGTCTCGGTCTCCGTGTCTCACTGTAGTTGTAGCGGGGAAACTTCCCGCTCTCCGTCAGCAGACACCTGTACAGAGACATCACCGAGCTCCGCGCGGACGCCGCCATCATGTTACTAACAACTGCACCTCAGGACCCCTGATGACGCGTCCAAGGAGGTGGCTGCACAGAAACAAGAGCTTCCGTGACCGCGTCTCTTCCCGCGTTAACGTCTTTAAAGTCACACTCACGCCTGTAAACACCTCCACATTAAAGGTCGCCACAAAACGTTAGTTTGATTTTTAAATACCGGTTATCTTCCGGCAGGCACACAGGCGCGTGTCCGCCGACCTGACAGCACGCAGCGCCGGACAGAAGGTGAGTTAGCTCGTGCCCTCAAACTTTGACGTTATTACACTGCTGATGACGTGTAATGAATGAACTGTGACGTGAAGGCACAGCGGCTCACGTCACGACACAAACCGGCGTCATGTCGGCGCACGCGGCGCTTCATTTCCCTCCAAAACGTCCCTGATGACGTGTGTCAGCATGTTAGCTTCAATGCTACAAACACTGACTGAAGTGTGTGTGTGTGGGTTGTGGTGTGGTGTGTGTGTGTGTGTGTGTGTGTGTGTGTGTGTGGTGTGAGAAGAGACCAACCAGGGTCAGCTGCAGTCAGAGCTGTAACTGCAGCTGTGCCTGTCTGTGTGTGAGTGACTGCTGAGAGACACAGAAAATCTCTAAATGAAGCCCTCCAATAGTGGACACTAATGCCAAACGGTAGGTGCTACAAAAAGCCCAATGACCGTGAGCATCCCATCTTGTCGACCATGTGAATGCTGGAATTTCAGGTGTGTGAAGTTAAAAAAATGTGACCTGGGGAGAGAGAGAAAGAACAGGTGCCCCGTGCTCCTTTGGGAAATTTCTCCTCTCCAGTTTACGGGGATGTAGATGGGGCTGTCGGTGGGTGATCCTGGAGCACAGTGCGTCTCCCGCCAAAACTATAGTCTGACAGCTTCAGCAGTGATATCGCTGCGTAGCCCACGAATTTTCCTACGTCGGAGGGACTCGTCCAGGTTTTGGACAGTCTCGCGGGGACGTCCTAGGAGGAATACAGCTAACAAAACTGAGCTAAACATGAGCTAACAGCAGCTAAACAGCAACTGAGCTAACATGAGCTAACACGACTGAGCTAACATGAGCTAACAGACTGAGCTAACATGAGCTACAGAGACTGAGCTAACTGAGCTAACAGCAAGCTACAGCTGTCAGCAGTTTACTTCACTGTCCATCATAAACTCTGTTATCACAGAGAGTTGGGGCGGAGCAGCCGGAGGACTCAGAGGGAAAACCAGAAAACATTTCCTCCCTAAAATATGATCCAGTTTCACCAGAATCAGTGAAATTTGCTGCTGTGTGACTTAGTGCCGTAAAGCGTTACGTACTTCTCCCGACCCGGAGCCCAAAGTTACATAGAGTGAGAACAGACGTACGAATGACAGAGACACCGTTCACCTGTCACAGGTCAGAGTGGGTCACCTGATCACCGGTCAGTGGGGTCACCTGTCACAGGTCAGAGTGGATCACCTGATCACAGGTCAGTGTGGGTCACCTGATCACAGGTCAGTGTGGTCACCTGATCACAGTCAGAGTGGATCACCTGATCACAGGTCAGAGTGGATCACCTGATCACAGGTCAGAGTGGATCACCTGATCACAGGTCATGTGGGTCACCTGATCACAGGTCAGTGTGGGTCACCTGATCACAGGTCAGAGTGGATCACAACTCTGATGTCTGTTCCATGTTTCAGACTTTTGTCCGTCTGCTCTGTCTGAACTACGTTTCTGTTTCAGTTTCCTGCTGCAGTGATTAATTTTCGCAGCGAATCATGAATGTTTCACCTCAGTTCTGTTTATTTCCATTTCGTCTCCCACCTTTCCCGCAGGAAGTGCTGTGAGCGTCTGCATCAGCTGTTATTGTAGTCGGCGAGCGAGAGACAACAAAACACAGCTGCAGCCACGTCTGGCATATCCAGGTCAGTCCACAACACGTGTCCAGTGAGGAGGGGAAGCCCGCAGCAGCAAACAAACTCATTCTTAACAAATGAGAAATTTTTGCACATTTTGTGTCGGAGACACGACGCTCCAGTTTCAGGACTTACAGAAAACAGATGCAGAGCAGCTGCTGGTGTTCTGAACGAGGCGTGCTGATGACTTTAGATATGACCTTCAAACTATGATGTCACACTGTGGACCTACACGCCGTGTGACTGCAGCTTCTGCTTCATGACGGGGATCAACCCGACACACCATCAGGTGGAAACTGCACCGTCACTCTGACTCACTACGTTTACACAGCGTTGCATCATGGGATGGCGTGTGAACCGCATGAGACTTTGACAGCAGAGCGTTTCACGTCAAGTCTGTCCTCATGGGACGTGCTGCAGGCCTGATGCATGCTGGGACATGTAGGCACTTTGAAATCAATAATATCATGCAGCAGTTTTCTTTAATGTTTACACACCCACCACACAGGTTTTAGACCGTCTCAGAGACTATGACCAGTTTTAGACAGTCTGCGGGGACGTCTCAGAGACTACGTCCAGGTTTTAGACGTCTGGGGACGTCTCAGAGACTACGTCCAGGTTTTAGACAGTCTGCGGGGACGTCACGGAGACTACGTCCAGGTTTTAGACAGTCTGCGGGGACGTCACGGAGACTACGTCCAGGTTTTAGACAGTCTGTGGGGGACGTCTCAGAGACTACGTCCAGGTTTTAGACAGTCTGCGGGGACGTCACAGAGACTACGTCCGGTTTTAGACAGTCTGTGGGGACGTCACAGAGACGTCCAGGTTTTAGACAGTCTGCGGGGACGTCACGGAGACTACGTCCAGGTTTTAGACAGTCTGCGGGGACGTCACGGGACTCGTCCAGGTTTTAGACAGTCTGCGGGGACGTCACGGAGACTACGTCCAGGTTTTAGACCAGTCTGTGGGACGTCACAGAGACTACGTCCAGGTTTTAGACAGTCTGCGGGGACGTCACGAGAGACTACGTCCAGGTTTTAGACAGTCTGCGGGGACGTCACAGAGACTACGTCCAGGTTTTAGACAGTCTGTGGGGACGTCACAGAGACTACGTCCAGGTTTTAGACAGTCTGCGGGGACGTCACGGAGACTACGTCCAGGTTTTAGACAGTCTGCGGGACGTCACGGAGACTACGTCCAGGTTTGTCTGCGGGGACGTCACGGAGACTACGTCCAGGTTTTAGACAGTCTGTGGGGACGTCACGGACTACGTCCAGGTTTTAGACCGTCTGCGGGGACGTCACGGAGACTACGTCCAGGTTTTAGACAGTCTGCGGAGGGGACGTCACCAGGACTACGTCCAGGTTTTAGACAGTCTGCGGGGACGTCACAGAGGACTACGTCCAGGTTTTTAGCAGTCTGCGGGGACGTCACAGAGACTACGTCCAGGTTTTAGACAGTCTGCGGGGACGTCTCAGAGACTACGTCCAGGTTTTAGACGTCTGCGGGGACTCACGGAGACTACGTCCAGGTTTTAGACAGTCTGCGGGGGACGTCACGGAGACTACGTCCAGGTTTTAGACAGTCTGCGGGGACGTCTCAGAGACTACGTCCAGGTTTTAGACAGTCTGCGGGGACGTCTCAGAGACTACGTCCAGGTTTTAGACCGTCTGCGGGGACGTCACAGAGACTACGTCCAGGTTTTAGACAGTCTGCGGGGACGTCACAGAGACTACGTCCAGGTTTTAGACGTCTGCGGGGACGTCACAGAGACTACGTCCAGGTTTTAGACAGTCTGCGGGGACGTCACAGAGACTACGTCCAGTTTTAGACAGTCTGCGGGACGTCACGGAGACTACGTCCCGTTTTAGACAGTCTGAGGGGACGTCACGGAGACTACGTCCAGGTTTTAGACAGTCTGCGGGGACGTCACGGAGACTACGTCCAGGTTTTAGACAGTCTGTGGGGACGTCACGGAGACTACGTCCAGGTTTTAGACAGTCTCGTGCAGATGTTGTTATGACACCGGATGACGTAACGCAGCCGTTAGCTTGTTTTCCCGCCGCTGACTCTCGGTTTTAACGGTGTCTCGGTCTCCGTGTCTCACCTGTAGTTGTAGGCGGGAAACTTCCCGCTCTCCGTCAGCAGACACCTGTACAGAGACATCACCTGAGCTCGCGCGGACGCCGCCATCATGTTACTAACAACTGCACCTCAGGACCCCTGATGACGCGTCCAAGGAGGTGCCTGCACAGAAACAAGAGCTTCCGTGACCGCGTCTCTTCCCGCGTTAACGTCTTTAAAGTCACACTCACGCCTGTAAACACCTCCGACATTAAAGGTCGCCACATAAACGTTAGTTTGATTTTTAAATACCGGTTATCTTCCGGCAGGCACACAGGCGCGTGTCCGCCGACCTGACAGCAGCTCAGCGCCGGACAGAAGGTGAGTTAGCTCGTGCCCTCAAACTTTGACGTTATTACACTGCTGATGACGTGTAATGAATGAACTGTGACGTGAAGGCACAGCGGCTCACGTCACGACACAAACCGGCGTCATGTCGGCGCACGCGGCGCTTCATTTCCCTCCAAAACGTCCCTGATGACGTGTGTCAGCATGTTAGCTTCAATGCTACAAACACTGACTGAAGTGTGTGTGTGTGTGTGTGTGTGTGTGTGTGTGTGTGTGTGTGTGTGTGTGTGTGTGTGTGTGTGTGAGAGACCAACCAGGGTCAGCTGCAGGTCAGAGCATTAACTGCAGCTGTGCTCTGTCTGTGTGTGAGTGACTGCTGAGAGACACAGAAAATCTCTAAATGAAGCCCCTCCAACTAGTGGACACTAATGCCAAACGGTAGGTGGTATCAAAAAGCCCAAATGACCGTGAGCATCCTCATGTTGTCGACCATGTGAATGCTGAATTTCAGTGTGTGAAGTTAAAAAATGTGACCTGGGGAGAGAGAGAAAGAACAGGTGCCCCGTGCTCCTTTTGGAAAATTTCTCCTCTCCAGTTTACATGGGAGTAGATGGGGCTGTCGGTGGGTGATCCTGGAGCATCAGTGCGTCTCCCGCCAAAACTATAAGTCTGACAGCTTCAGCAGTGATATCGCTGCGTAGCCCACGAATTTTCCTACGTTTCTATGTAGAAATAATTTCTGTAGAGTGACATTTGTGGCCACAAGAGCCGTTTGCAAATGTATTTTCTGACAAATGTTTCTCTCCCTCTCCACTCTAGCTCTGGAACATTCTACCAATACACACCCATTGTAAACGTTGCCGTGGTTTTTGGTGGTTTTTGGTGAAACCGTTTGGTGAAACTCTGAGAAAAGTCTCAGCATTGGGGTGGTCGGTAGTGTAATGGGTTGTGCAGCCGCCCTGGTTTGAATCCCGCATCGGACGGCATTTTACTGTGTGTCACTCCCCCCTCTCTGCTTCCCTATCTTCAGCTGTCCTATCATTAAAGGCATAAAAGGCCACGTTTCAGCACACCATTCCCGGCCGAGCCGGTCATCACCTTTTTCCAGACCATCATTCATTTCTCAAGTTCACAGAGAGTCTGTCACTGCAACATGTCGGACCTTAGAGTCCAGATTATTGTCAGATATTTTGTCTTTTTGTTTTTAATTTTGGCAGCTGTTAATCTTTGCTGTCAGTCTTTGAGTGGAATCTTGATTAGAGCTGAAATCTATATATATAATATATATACACACACACACACAGATTAATACATTTTAGTACACACAGACATTGTTATTAAACAAATATGCCACTGAATGTTGCATAATGTTGTCACTTTGTCCAATGGAAGGTATCTTAAAGGTCCCATGTGTAGGATTTAGTGGCATCTAGCCATGTAGTTGCTGGTACGAGTGTGATGGAGAAGCTGTGGTCACCATGAAGTGTGGTGGAAGAGGACCCGCGGCGTCTCCTTCCAAGCTCCAAAAACAAAACAAGTTTCAGGTGATTAAACACTGATAAACTATTCTAAATCTGACACACTGGATCTTTAATAGAACCTGGCTTCTTTTCCACTGAGTCTTCTGTGAACATTCATGATCCCCAGAGGATGACTCTTAATGGTTCTGGTGAACCTGCGATCATACCTCCTCCTGGCTCAGGGCAATCCAAACTTTTCTGTCTGTTGTTCCCCGTTGGTGGAACGTCCTACCAGCTCCTACAGATCAGGGGCGTCCCTCTCTACCCCCTCTACCAACAACTGGACGTGAAATAGCAAAAATACATCATCTAGTCGAGGAGCTAGACATTCACACACTGCTGGTGCATCCTTCAGGTATCTTGCACAAGGACACTTCAACATGCAGAGTGGAGGAGCCGGGGATCGAACCCCCGATCATTTGATTAGCGGACAGCCTGCTCTTCCTCTGAGCCACAGCCGCCCTTGAAAAATCTTGACAGTCACGTCTTTCGTTTCCTGATTCGCCACCTATCGTAACTACGACAACCAAAGACTCATTCGGCTAACCGTCACCAGTTAACATGATCGCTCTTTGAGCCGAAACACCGGCGATGTGCAGAGTCTGTTTGTGTGGAACGTAACCTTTTAATTCCTCTGACTTCATCAAGGCCGACGCTCGCTCTCATTCACTGTCTGTGTCTCTCAACCAGCCGACACAGATCAAATTAATTTCAGTCAGACTCAGATTTAGAAGCCAGAACACAACAGGTCGAGTCTCAGAGTTTAGACCGGTTAGTCTGAGCGTCTGATTGGCTGCAGCGTGTCGTTTGATCGCACATCCTGGACTACCACCGACTCCAATGAATGAAAAAAAAAACAGGTCTAACAAAACGAGACACATGAAGACGTCTGAAGCGTCGAGGTCGAGCACAGTTTGTGTTCTCTGGTTGGTTCAGTGTCTGACCTGTGACCTCTGGGTCAGTTTGAGTCAGCTGGGCTGAGGAGAAGAAGTGAGACATGATGAGGAAACAAGAGGAGAGTTGACATTTCTGTTTAGAGCGGAGATTTGTCTTGTTGGAGTGTGTGTGTGTGTGTGTGTGTGTGTGTGTGTGTGTGTACAGTGTGCTCTTTAGCAGTGGATGTGTGAAAGGTCAGAGACACATCCTGTTTGTTGATGTCCTGCTGTCTTTTAGAGTAAAGGTCAATGGCACTGCTGTGTGATTCTGATGAGTTGAATTTTATTTTCTATCTGCGCGATATGATGAGTGTTTATCATCACCACTGTGTAACTATGTTACGTCATGTGCTGCTGCTCGATGTGTTGGAGTTTCACGGACGTTCAGTCTTGGTTTTGGGCCTTGCTCCTCACGTGCAGAGATGTCTCTGATTCTCTGAATCTTTGAATGATATTCTGGATTGTAGACGGTGAAATTCAAGCTGTGTCCACAAATGTTCTTAAAACTGTTTGGAAAACTGGATGGAGTGAGACAGTTCCACATTGTGTCGACCTGAGTTTGTGTTTCTCTCTTTGAATCACCGCTGTGGACTTCACATTGAGTTTTCTGTCTTCTTTCTGCCTGGTGGATCAAGGCCTCTGACGTCCTCCCCCCTCCACCACCATCGATCGCTTCCTCCCGTGTTCAGACCTGTGGAAGAATCCGTCTGGGACACATCAGCCCGTGACCCGAACCTGATCGCTTCCAACCCATCCATTCACCCGACCCGCCACCCATCCATACGTCCACCCATCCATCCATCATCTCTGCTCCAGTGCTGCACCTCGCCCTCCTCTCCGGATCAACACACTCTTCTGCATCGTTCGTTCTACAGACTGAGGTAGGTGGACAGGTGTGTGTGTGTGTGTGTGTGTGTGTGTGTGTGTGTGTGTGTTGGGAGCTCTCAAATGATTTGAAACTTTTAAAAAACGATTAATTGTTCTCTGATGTCAATAATTTCTACTTTCTTTAGTCTCTTTGGACAACAGGGAATGTAGGGTTGGAAAGTTTCTGGTAAATTTCCAACAATTTTCCAGAAAATTTGCATGGGAAGTTTGGAAATATTCCAAATCAGAAACCATGGGAATTTATGGAAAATTATGGGAATTGTTATATTTTATTGAACAATATCATGTAGTCCACGAGCTCACGTGTCTTCAACAGTCTCTGTTTGCTCTGGGCTCCAAAGTGGTCCAGGTACAGAAATCACCTGTGCAGGTAGGGGGCGTGGCCTCAACAGACCTGCATTAAGCAGTGTGCTGTGTGCATGTGACTGAGAAAGAGCAGATATTCAAGTGGACCTGCAGGAAATCTGGTTGTTTTAGTCAAGATGATGATAAAATATATTTTCACCAACTATATCTAAGTTCACTGTTAAAGGGCCGACCTTCAGTTTTGTGAATTCCCGATCTTGGACCGTCTTGGACATTGGCTCAGGTTTTACCTGTAAGACAGATGTCATCTGGTCAGGTGCAAGGCTCGATCGATGCTCGGTCCGATCCTGTGCAGACGTTTGCGGTCACGGCTCTGAATCTGTGGACCAACCTACCTGAGCAGATCAGTGCTGTGTGTCTCTAAAACCACTTATTGAATGTTTCATTATCAAACTGACATGAAACATGAAGTGTGCACGTCGCTGGTGAATATGCAACAACAACAACAGTGTCTATTTATGAATGAATCTCTCTCCCTGACCTCCTGAATTTACGATGCTTTCCTGAGATTTCAGCTTTATTTGTTTCATGTCACACTCGGGCTGAAGTAATTGAAGTCAGCGCAGCAGATGTAAACAAACCCCGACCTCGGCTTTTAATTGGCGGCAAAATGCAAATGTAGTGGAAACGAGGCGAGGCTTTGATGTGTCGGAGAGAAGCTTGGAGAAAGTCCAAATCAAAGGCTACGGAAACTGGACTGAAGGGAACATCTGTGCTGGTGATTCTTCATGTTTATGGTGACAGAGTCAGAGTCCTGCAGGAAATACATCACAAAACACAATGTTGACAGCAGATGATGAAAAGACGTTTATACCAGGAAAAGACTTCATCTGTCATGCTTCAGTTTGTGGAGCGCTGAAGCCTCGAGTTTCACATTATGGACCGTCGCCATCTTGTTTTTTGGAGAAGGGCGTGGAGCTGGTGGGCGACGTACAGAGTTGGTTCTGGTTTTCAAACTGTATCCAGAGTAATCTCATCGTAGACGTGGTAGATGCATTGATTGGTCCGTTCTCCTCAACAAAGAATCTACGACTGTGTCGTAAGAGCCAACACCTTTTTAAGTTGAACCTGTTTGAAGTCCATTATTCACCTTCTTCTAGCTCTGTTTCCGGTCTCCACCACCTCGTTATAGCTCTTGTAGTTCTTGAACCAGTTCCATTTAGTTTTGTTGGAACCATGTGGTGCTATCTAGTGAACCAGCCCGCATTTCCACCAGTTTTTTAAAAGAAACCTTTGAAATCAAAATATGACACACTTCAGGTCAAGAATGAGGTGCACGAACCAGAAAGAAAAACTCGTTCCAGTTCCAAATATCTTCATCTTTAGCTACTAAATGCTGCTGCTGAGCAGGTCGTGTACGATGAAGTCTTTACAGCAACATGAGAGACGCTGAGAGTCAACCAACACAGTACGTTTGTAGCTCTGTACAGCCAAGAGGAGCTCCACATCCAGTTAATTGCCACAGAGCAAACTTTGGTCCAGGTACGTCCCTGCATAGAAACGCTGCAGCGGTCAGAGGTGAGGCTGGACTCTGATCACATCCACCAATTAGAAATGAAGTCATGAAAACAGCAGCTCAGCAAGTTTTACTGCCTGATTCTGAATTCATTAGAGCTTCATTTGAATAATAAAACACTAAAACTCGACCAGGATTAAATTTGTATATGAGACGTGAATTTTCAGATTTACAGCCGAGATGATTAACTGACTAACGGCTCCTTTCAGTGGCCTTACATCTGCATTAGTGTGTGTGTGTGTGTGTGTGTCTTGGCCTTCTTCCTGGTCTTGTTGTTGTTGAAGTTTGCTGTCCGAGCTGATCAGTTGTCTGTTTCACCTCTCTGAGTTCACGAGGCAATTTTCCAGCAGCGATATCCGAGAGAGAAATGTCAAGATGTTCAGGAGTGTTTGTCGAGAGAAACTCAACGTGGAGATGTAAGAGCTAAAACTAGTCTCTGAGACGTCCCCGCAGACTGTCTAAAACCTGGACGTAGTCTCCGTGACGTCCCAGCAGACTGAAGTAAGTGGACTAGTCGCTGTTCCGTACAAAAAGATGGAGGCTACGTCACCGGGTCTTCCTGTCACTTCTGTCTCCGTGCTTCCCGGTCTGTCTTCAGCTGTCCGTCTCCGTCTTATTGCGGAGAGATCTTCCGTTCCCCGTGATGACAGATGGTTCTCGTGGTTTGTACCGCCGTTAGATCGAGCTCTGCATCCCTGTCTCCTTCGCCTCACTTCAGCAGAGATCTCC
This sequence comes from Larimichthys crocea, assembly GCF_000972845.2. Classification (NCBI taxonomy): domain Eukaryota; kingdom Metazoa; phylum Chordata; class Actinopteri; family Sciaenidae; genus Larimichthys; species Larimichthys crocea. The sequence continues at coordinate 19,288,963 of NC_040033.1, read as the reverse complement.
AGATTTAATGGCAACTTGTTACAAGCCAACTGAATACGCCTCGCCTCACCCTCCGCTTTCCAAGCTACAGTTTGTAGTCTGTGGAGCCGCTCTGTCTGTAGATATCAAAGTGTCATTCTGAGGTAAAGAAACACAACAATCCTCAGAATGTTTTAAACTCCTGTCAGACCTTTAATGTGCGTCAGTGTGATGCAGCTAGCATGAGCTAACTGTGTTAGCGACGGGAGCGCTAGCATTCGTTCTGCTGTCAGCGAAGACAAATTAGCTGCTGCGCTAATTGTCGGGAACTGCAGCAGTTTACAGGCCATCAGTGTGTGTGTGTGTGTGTGTGTGTGAGTGTGTGTGTGTGTGTGTGTCTTTTGCTGTTCAAATATCACCCAGTATGTCAAATTGATTTCTCTGGTGTGCACAGCCCTTTCCTCTGTGTGTGTGTTGAGGAAGGTTTGGTCGGCTCAGCAGGTTCAGGAAGGGCTTTCTAGAACAGATGGAGGACGGACACACACACACACACACACACACACACACACACACACACAGGGTCCATGGTGAGCTGCTCTGTTATATAACATCTGAAAACACTTCCTGGACTCGGCCTCGGTTTAAATGTGTGAATCAGTCGAGCCGTGACATCCTGACGTTTCGTCGGTGCCTCCCAACAAATGTGTCGGTGAATGAAGAAGAAGGAGGCGTTAAACTGAAACCAGCTCACAGATTTTCACTGTGTTGTCACAGAAGACTAAAGACAACAGAAAAGGATGCTGCAGCTCAAACGCAGGTTTCCCGTTCATTCAGTCGGTTACTGTGTTTCCCAGAACTGCTCCGATCTGTGTCTGTGAGACACAGTAAAGTTTAACTTGGTTTGTTTCTATACCAGTGTTATAAAAAATCATTTCAGCAAAGTGAATGGAGACATTATGGCAGCTGCTTCTGTAGGCTGATCTCTCCGTTGAACGTGCGACCACATGTTCACATTATGACATGACACATTATAATATGGTTACCCAACGTGAGGGTTAACTGTTGGCTTCAGGGTCCTCCATCCTCAGACGTCACAGACGTGTAGTATCGTCGTACTTTGATAGTTTGTTGGCATCGACCAACACTGAGCCCGACCTCCCCATCGTAGACCGCATGTAGCTTCACGTCCTATTAAATCAACACTTGCCACAAATGTTTTGTTGCACTGGAGAAGCTTCTACTATACTGGGTTTGGGTTGATATCAAGTTCGTAAAAGTTCATAACTGTCTGAAGAAAACTTTTGCCTCACGTCACTCGCTCGAGTTCGCTCGATCAGCTGGAGGAACAGTTTTAAACAAAAACTGGGTAACTGGACAACGAAAGAAAATGTAGAAGACGCACAAGAAGACGACCAAGAAGAAGACGACCAAGAGGAGTCCACTAAGAAGAAGACGACTAAGAAGAAGTCGACCAAGAAGAAGTCCACTAAGAAGAAGTCGACCAAGAAGAAGACGACCAAGAAGAAGACGACTAAGAAGAAGTCGACTAAGAAGAAGACGTCTAAGAAGAAGTCGACTAAGAAGAAGACGACTAAGAAGAAGACGACTAAGAAGAAGTCGACTAAGAAGAAGTCGACTAAGAAGAAGTCGACTAAGAAGAAGACGACTAAGAAGAAGACGACTAAGAAGAAGACGACTAAGAAGAAGACGACTAAGAAGAAGACGACTAAGAAGAAGACGACTAAGAAGAAGACGACTAAGAAGAAGACGACTAAGAAGAAGACGACTAAGAAGAAGACGACTAAGAAGAAGACGACTAAGAAGAAGACGACTAAGAAGAAGTCGACTAAGAAGAAGACGACTAAGAAGAAGACGACTAAGAAGAAGACGACTAAGAAGAAGACGACTAAGAAGAAGTCGACTAAGAAGAAGACGACTAAGAAGAAGACGACTAAGAAGAAGACGACTAAGAAGAAGACGACTAAGAAGAAGTCGACTAAGAAGAAGACGACTAAGAAGAAGACGACTAAGAAGAAGTCGACTAAGAAGAAGACGACTAAGAAGAAGACGACTAAGAAGAAGTCGACTAAGAAGAAGACGACTAAGAAGAAGACGACTAAGAAGAAGTCGACTAAGAAGAAGACGACTAAGAAGAAGACGACTAAGAAGAAGTCGACTAAGAAGAAGACGACTAAGAAGAAGACCACTAAGAAGAAGACCACTAAGAAGAAGTCCACTAAGAAGAAGACGACTAAGAAGACATTGAAGGAAATGAAGGATGCATCTCTCAGTACTTCCTCACTTCCTGTCTGTAGATCTCAGCTCCATTGGTTCCTTCTGACGTCTTTAAACTCTTTTCCAGTCTTTAAGTACATCAGACCAGTTGTCTCTGGAAACTACAGCACAGTGCAGATCTGAAACATTAAAGTACCTGTTTTTCTTTCCTCATTGTGTCTTCACACTGCAGCATCTTAAATCCACGTTTTATGACCTGCGAGGTCTCGCCGGGTCTCTGAAAGTTAGCACCCCTGCACGGTCTCCTGTGTTTATGTGAGCCAGTAAGAAATGGTGAAAATAAAACATTCAGCTGCTAATAAGGAGGCGGCGGAGTGTGTCGGCTTCTCTGTGGACCTGACAGAAGATTACAGGAAAATATAAAACAGCAGTGGATGTTCTCTGTGGCATCACTCTGCTGCTTCACAGTCCTCATGGCTGCAATCAGGTGGAGTTTATGTTTTACAGCGGGCTCATAATGTGTCCTGTATGTAAATATTAGCAGTGCGTGTCTGTGGGAGGACGTACCGAAAGCATAATCCACGGTTTTTACAACTCCGGTTGAATTTTTGTGGCTGTGACATGACACCAGGAGGAATACCGGTTCAAAATTAAGAAGGTCTCTCTTCAAATTGGTGGGTTTGGATTGGAGGGTTGGAGCAGGTGTTGCTCCAATCAGGATCCTCTGACTGATGACGGGTAATCGGGCAGGCGAGCACACCCCTAACTTACAAACACAACAAACACTACAAGCAAGGTTACATATAGGAGCAAGGACATCTTTGATAACTGGAACAAAGTCCTTGTAAACCCTTGAACGTTTCTTCTCCAGGCTTGTTGATGAGGTAATCCTTCCACATGTTGTACATCAATGCAGTATCGTTGTACTTTGAAATCGTGTTCGACCTCGCCAGCTTCGACTGTACGGCGCTGCAGCTGTAGCTACGTCATATTAAATCGACACATTTTATTAAATGTTCTGTCTAGATCTGAATGCAGGTATTGTTGGACTGGAAAACTTTCAGTACTACTTGGTACTGGGTTAGTTGGGTTGACACCTAAAAGGTATCAAGTACTGATAGCAAGCCTTAGTAGTCACAAGTACTCTCAATTCGAGTTACTCTCTCGCCAGATCATTTGTGTGTACTGTCCAGTAAATGTTCAGCTGCATGAACCCAAAATAAACTGATGTCGCCGTGTTGTGATTGCCGTCAGCGGAAAGTTGTGCGACACTCGCACGATGCTGATTAAGCCGGCAGGTAAACTATCAGAGCAGCAGTGACGCGTCTTACTGTCTGTTTGAGGAGACGAGGATTACAGCAGAAAGTCCAGCTTAGCTTTACCTTTGGATACAAATGTGCTGCAGTTGGAGGAGAATATATTTCATGCATACATGCGGACTGTATGTGAGACCTGCAGGCCGGCTGCTTTCATCTCCACGCTCTCTAGTGAAACTTCAAACTTCATGAAAAGTCTTCTCTCTTTATTAAGAGCTTTTCCAAAAACCAGCCTGTTCCTTGTGAAACTCCGTCTCCTCTTGTGATAACCTGGAGAGCTGGAATATTTTATCTGCAGTGTGTTTTCCTCATTTTGAAGCTTTTGGTTTGTATTGCACAAACTCGACCTTATCCTGTTTTATCTCGACTGTTTTCAGGCAGGAGCAGCTGAGAATGAGTCATGGTGTGTGGTTTCAGCACAGCGTTGGTGTATTTGAGTATTTATGGTTATTTTTATTATTTTCCTGTTTTGCCTGTGAAACATCATGAAATAATAACTTTTGCAATGTCTTGTTTTTTACGACCAACAGAACAATAAAGAGAAATAGTAACTATTCACATTTAAGAAGCTGGATTTGGATTCTTTGTTGAAAATATATTTTTGTAGAAGAATTCATAACCAATGTTGTATCTCAGTCAACATCTTGTTTTAGTTGAAGGGTCTGTATGATAAGGTTGTCTGAAAGTTAGTTATTGGTTGATTAATGGTTGTGTATTGAGTACTGATGGTGACTGATCAGGTGTGTTATCGTGTACAGCTTTAGAACAGCTGATTTATGTGCCGTTATTCTCTATAACAGCACTCATGGAGCGACTCTCGTCCAATCAGATCGCTCTGTCTGAGCTGACTGTTGTCATAACTCTTCAAAAACATCTTCAGGTTCATCACGAGTCGAAGCTTCTCTGTATCACGTCTTCATCACGAGGTAAATAGTTGGTGTGCTCAGTGATTAAATACATTAAACAGGTGTTATCAGTCCCTCATTTGTTACATACATAATCTCACACACACATTTTTCAGCCGCAGCAGATGTTGTAAAAAGAGCTGAAGTCTGTGATTATTGTTATTTTTCCAATATTGTATAATTATGAGCAGCGGCGTCCCCGAGGTCGGCGCCGTGTGTGGGTGACAGCTAAACGGGAAAGAAATGAGATGTCTGCTTCTTTCAAATCCCCAAACACTCAAAATATGAATTGCAAATCTGCAAAATTAGCCAAAAAACCCGACTGTGTGTGTGTGTGTGTGTGTGTGTGTGTGTGTGTGTGTGTGCGTGTGTGTGTGTGTCTGTTTGCGGCATAATTTCAATTTCCAATTTGCACTCTTTCCAACGTCTCTTGAGCATATGTTTACTGTGTTGCAGCCAGGATTCACACTCCTACACACTTCCTCTCTCTCTCTCACACACACACACACACACACACACACACACACACACACACAGTGGTAGTTGACAGGTGTACAGGTAGTCTCTCTGCAGGTAAAGGTCTTCAGCAGCGCTTCCAACAGGTGAAGCTGAAGTCAGATTCATGAAACTGAGCACGTGCAGAGAATAAAACATGAACACACACACGGGTCAGCAGAGGTGTGTAAGAAACGACAGATCTGCTGAGAGCATCACGATCACGATGCAGTGACATCACTGAAGACTTGATTTCAGCTGAGCGGTCGAGGAGTCCGCTTCGATAAAACAGTTAATGTGTCACATGACCAAACACATGAACGACACAAAACCTGTTTCAGTCTTTTTAGTTTAAGTCTGATTATCATTTTATTTCATTTGAATTTTAGTCACACTGTAATTAGTTAAGTTTAATTTTGAATCAGGACTGCTGAGTTCATCTGCAAGTCCCTCAAAGAGAAGTCAGAGATGCCAATTATTTAAATGTAAGGTCTTTTTTTAGTTTCACGTCTGCGCTCAGATTCAGACTTACTGTTGGATGTTGTTTACCAAATATTCAGTCGTAGTTTTTCCTCCAATTATTTCGCCTACAGTCTGTATTTTGTTCAGAACTGCAGCAGGAAACATGAAAACACTCCTGATCTCAGGCCTGACGTGGAAAAATGCTTCATGACAATACAGCAACAACAACAGCAGCATCCAAAGTAAACTTTATATTTTGCACAGTGTACATATTTTCCTCCCCTCTGAAGCTGCTGTGTGCTGAATCTGACAGTTTGGGGGAGAAAAAACGATGTTTGAGATGCAGCCGTGTGGTCACTGCAGAGGATGATTGATTCAGATCAGCCCTCGCCGTCCCTCAGGACGCCGGCTCCAAGCGATCGATACGCCGGCCGGCCGGCCTCGTATTCATAAAGAAGCTCCGTGCTGCTGCGAGGCGCAGCTTCACAGGCCGACTCGATTTCCACGATGACAAAGAGCTTCCTGACGGCCCTGAGCAGACTGTGAAATAATAATGAACGATGACAAATAAACAGGCGTTACAAAGTGAATCAGACGCCATGAATAATGCAGCGTTACCCAAGCTGCAGCTGAAAAACTGTTTGTCTGACGTCCAACAAACTTAAAAATTCAAATACAAATATTTAAAATAAAACAAAATCAAATCAATTCATGGAGGAAATGTTTTCTGGTTTTCCCTCTGATGTCCTCCGGCTGCTCCGCCTCAACTCTCTGTGATTTACAGAGTTTATGATGGACAGTGAAGTAACCTGCTGACAGCTGTAGCTGCTGTTAGCTCATGTTAGCTCAGTCTGTTAGCTGCTGTTAGCTCATGTTAGCTCAGTCTGTTAGCTGCTGTTAGCTCATGTTAGCTCAGTCTGTTAGCTGGCTGCCCGAAATGTGAGCTCAGAGCAATGAGGGAGTGTTAGTGTTTGTACCACAGGAGGAGGAGAAGAAGAAGAAGAAGAAGAAGAAGAAGAAGAAGGAGAAGAAGAAGGAGAAGAAGAAGAGGTTTACAGGTGGGATGATGAAGAGGAGAGCTGGTGTCGTGCTAGAACAGGAGCTACAGATAACGATAACGAAGTCACGACATCGAAACGTCAATTCACTGGATGAGTCGAATGAATGAAGACGTCTGATCAAACAGAGGCGAGAAGAGAGAGAGAGAGTGTGTGTGTGTGTGTGTGTGTGAGAGAAAGTGAAAAGGGTTCTGTATGTATGAGCCGAGCTGCAACCTCGGCACTTTTCTCCTCCAACCATAAAATCTCCCTTCTTCAACATGTCAGACACTCCATGAAAGAAGTACGTCCAGGTTTTAGACAGTCTGCAGGGACGTCATGGAGACTACGTCCAGGTTTTAGACAGTCTGCGGGGACGTCATGGAGACTACGTCCAGGTTTTAGACAGTCTGCGGGGACGTCTCGGAGACTACGTCCAGGTTTTAGACAGTCTGCGGGGACGTCACGGAGACTACGTCCAGGTTTTAGACAGTCTGCGGGGACGTCACGGAGACTACGTCCAGGTTTTAGACAGTCTGCAAGGACGTCACGGAGACTACGTCCAGGTTTTAGACAGTCTGCGGGGACGTCACAGAGACTACGTCCAGGTTTTAGACAGTCTGCGGGGACGTCACGGAGACTACGTCCAGGTTTTAGACAGTCTGCGGGGACGTCACGGAGACTACGTCCAAGTTTTAGACAGTCTGCGGGGACGTCTCAGAGACTACATCCAGGTTTTAGACAGTCTGCAGTTAGGCAGATTTAAGGAGTGGGGAGGACACCAAGTTTACAGCCCTTTATAAAGAGACTGTGGGGGGTGGAGGTGGAGGTGGAGGTGCAGGGAGTGAAGATGGATGTGGGGTCGTTCCAGGACTCGCTGTTTTAAATAAACGCCACAGTATCAGCCAATCAGTTTGACTACAGCTCCCATAAATCCTCTTGCAGTGCGGCCGCCCTGCAGGCCAACTTATCATGTGTTTCAGTGCAGGAGGCTGACACACACACACACACACACACACACACACACACACACACTCATGCATATATACTGCAGCTGTCCTGGTTTATGGCTGCACACGCCTCGTATATGTCAGGCTGACTGTATCAGGTCACAAACAAACGTGGAAACTTTCCTGCAGTCAGGTGAAGTGACGCCTCGTACAGCTGATGAGGTTTTTGTTTGGTCAGTTTCAGGTAGAAATGATCGCTGAGCGTTTTCTTCATCCGTCAGAGTTCAGATCGATTTCATCTCTGTGAAAATCAACGCGATGCAGATAAATAATCCATAAAACTCAAAACTCATTTTCACTCGACAACATCCGTTTTATAAAGGAGGCGTCGTCACTTTAAGATGGTGTGTTCACAAGCTGCTGGAAAAGTAGAACGTCCAGAGTTTAAGAATATTTGTCAACGTGACACATTGTGAAACAGACAGAGACCGTTCAGCTGGTCTCAGGTCAGTGTGGGTCACAGGTGATGATGTCAGTGTATCAGAGGAAAGTTCAATAAAGTTTTTATTGATATTAAATCTTCAGAAACAGAAGATGTTGATGTCTGTGAGGTTTTAAAACGGGTGAAGTGAATAACACTTTAAAACAGGAAACTGCGCCGCGACATTTAACGTGTCACATCCTGCAGCTCCATCGTCTGTCTGTTTGTCATGATGTTATTTTCATTCACTTAAACACACAGAGAGAGAGAGGCGGATGTCGGACGTTGTGTAACTGTCCGTGTTGGCGAGCCAGCAATGTCGTGAACAGGAAGGAGAGGCGTGAGCCACAGGAAGTGGTCATCGTGCCAGAGAGGGACTCCCTCTGATGGGAGGGGGCGAGTGACACTCCTGCAGAGAGAGAGAGAGAGAGAGAGACACCACCTGTTCTCATACACTCCATCACACACTCGTCGTGATCGCCATGGCATGTGTTCGCTCTGGGAACCACGGCGCTGCGGAAATAGCTTCCTCTCACTGTGTGTGTGTGTGTGTGTGTGTGTGTGTGCGCGTGTGCGTGTGTGTGTGTGTGTGTGCGCGTGTGCGTGTGTGTGTGCGTGTGTGTGTGCGTGTGTGTGTGTGTGTTTTATAAAGTAACAACTTGAATTTCTTGTTGACGAGCTTTAAAATCGTCTTATGTCACTTTGTGCGATCCGTGTCCGTCCTCCCGCCCCGTAACGTTCTCCAGCTCCTCCTGCAGGATCCCGAGGCGTTCCCAGGCTGGATGGGCTGTGTCGTCCCCCCAGCAGGTTCTGGGTCTGGCCCAGGGTCTCCTGGTTGGAACGTAGATGGACCAGAGAATCGAGAGCTTTGTCATCGTCTTCCCACAACAGTCCGCCGGTCCATCTCACTCGTGAACGATACCCTTCCACCTGTTTTCATTATTAAACAGAAGAACACGAGCGATCAGCCTAACCGCCTCGTTAACTCCTCTTCACCAAAACATCTCCACCTCCTGTCTGCTCGATAAAAATCCTCAATTCACGGAGCGAGATGTGCTGACATGACATGTTCTTGTCAGAGCAGGCTGGCCTGGTGGCTTTAACGTGACCGGCCAGCTGATCTAAGACAACAGTTTTTTTGTAAACATGTTTATTTCTGCTGTGAAGTTGGACATTTGGACACGGGGACTTATGGAGACTGACTCACTTCTGGAGCCAGCCTCAGGTGGACGTTAGAGGAACTGCAGGTTGTAGTTTCACTTCACAGAGACAGAGGCTGCCAGTTGAACAGTTTCAGTCTGACGGTGAATTTGGACGTTTGTGTGACGACGAAATGAAGTGATTCAATCCAATCAAGAACAACTCTAAGACTCTAATTATGTCATTTTATTGACTCTGTTCTCATTTATCTATACCTGTCTCTGCAGGCGTCTTCACACACACACTATATATATATACACATACACATACACATATACATATGTATGTATATGTGTATGTATAGTATATCTCTCTCTATAGGCCCATCCCTGTCTCTCTCGCTCTCTCTGCAGTGTGTAATTTATCACCTCTCTCTATCAGCGTGTCACTTTTTAGAGGCTGAATGAATCCCTCTGCACTAAAACTGCTGCTGCAAACTGTGTGTGTGTGTGTGTGTGTGTGTGTGTGTGTGTGTGTGTGTGTGTGTGTGTGTGTGTGTGCAGGCTTTATATCTTTGCGTAACGTGTGTGTGTGTGTGTCATGTCAGAAGTTCACGAGTGACATCTATTTCACGCCATGCACCCGCCGCATGTGTGTGTGCAATGCGACACTGTAACCTTGGCGACCACTGGCATCGTATTTCCTGCAGTTTTTTGTCGCCTCCGAGCTTCGCCCCTCCATCTTTTGGACGTGCGGTGGGTGTTGTGTTGTGCTGTGTTTTTGGACGGAGGGCCGCAGCTCGTCCTTGGCGGCGTCTCTGTTGCCACCTTTAGTCAGCTGGCGGCGTCACAAGTCACATCACAGCGTCGCTGTTTGGCTGCTGCCGAGCCGGTTAGTCAGAACAACTTCTTGGCAACAAAACCAGGGATTTTCTCGGCAACTTTCACACATGGTGAATCATGTTTCACTTCCTCCAGAGCTGCTTACATCTCTGTCTCTGCTGCACAGTGATCTGCCATCAGTTTGTTTGTTCTGTATTAAGACAGGACTAATGTGACAGTTATGCATGTCACGTATCCTAACGGTAATAACGATGCATCGTGATTAAAAACGATTAAAAATCGGTACAGATGTGACGATTCACCGGTTGACAGAAAAAATGAATCGCGATTCTTCGTGAATGCGAGAGAAGCAGGATATGTTCTTTTTCTTACGTTATCTTATAAAGTCACTGGTTGGTGATTCATTTGTTCAACGTCAGACGTAGGCCTGTGTTAAAAAAATCGATTTTCCGATTCTGAATCGATTTGCATATTAATCGACAAAAGAACACTCAAGGAAAACTCTACAACTACCAGCAACTTCTGTACGTTCTCTTAAAATAACAACCAAAAAAATGGTTTGAATAACACTAACCCGAATCGAGATCAGATCGGATTATGAATCGAGTCTTGAGAATCGGAATCGAATCGATTCTTGGAATTTGAATCGATACCCAGCCCTAGTCAGACGTCAAGTCACGTGACTCACGTCACTACGTAGGTACGGAGCACAGAGCGAGGGAAGACATGGCGACGGTAGAAAACAGCAGCTTGAAATCAGCTGTGTGGAGCATTTTGGATTCAATATATACACAAATACAACCGTGAGAAACGGACAAAACCAAAACAGCATGGAAATATAGAGAGACTGCAACATGTAGTGGCAACATGAGCAACATGCAGCGGCAACACGAGCAACATGTAGTGGCAACACGAGCAACACTCAGCGGCAACACGAGCAACATGTAGTGGCAACACGAGCAACACGCAGCGGCAACACGAGCAACACGCAGCGGCAACACGAGCAACACGCAGCGGCAACACGAGCAACACGCAGCGGCAGATCAGCCACAGTCAGAAGCAAAGTAACGTTACGCCACCTCGAGAGGAAAACTGCAGATCACAGCAGTTAACAGCAGTTTACTGTGAGACTGTTTCTAAAGAAAGGAGATATCTGTGTTTGTTGTTTAAGTTTAACTTTTTATAAGAGAACACAAACTGTTTGAGAGAAA